>NW_025782199.1:0-36383 GCF_021130785.1 Homalodisca vitripennis
GAATAGGTATTTTTAGATAATACAAACTGCCGACAGTAGTTATAACCGGTTGGACTTTGCCCGTCTGGACAAGATAACGAGGCGGCGCAATAACGGAGCCACGGTAGCGGTTGCAGTCAGTTCCTGCTCTTGCCTGTGCGTGTATTGTTGTCCTGTTTAGTCGTCTTAGTGTGTTTAATGCTGTGTAATGAATTTTATCCAGTTGGTTGAAAGTTGTAAAAATGAAGAAGACGCTGTGTCGTTTTTCCAGAAAAAAGGATTGTATACACAATCCACGTAAAATGTGCGAACGGACATGAAAATGAAATTATATTTACAAAATCGATTCCGTTGGGTTTGTAATAAAACAAACGTGCCGCGAGTACAAAACAATTGCGTCAAGACACATATTTCACCGGCTCAAAGTTTACCTTTTCGAACAGTTCTGTTTTTTCATATATTGTTGGTCACAAGAATTGACGTCGACAAAATTCTTGCGAAAAAAAAGAACTTGGTATAAATCATGGAATGAGCGGTGGACTGGAACAATTACATGCGTGAAGTGACCGCGAGTCACTTGGTTACAAAAACCCTATTGTAATTGGCGGACCTGGCCTGACGGTTTGAAATTGACGAAAGTTTATTTTGCTCACCGGAAAAAATAACGTGTCGGTCGTGTTATTCCAGAACAGTGGGTCTTTTTTTTCGGTGGAATCTGTAGAGAAACTAAAGAATGTTTCTTGGTTGCCGTCGAAAATAGATCAGCCACACAATTAATTCCAATAATTAAAAACTACATTCGAAGTGGAACGACAATCATTTCAGACGAATGGAAATCATATAAAACAATTGTACAAACACGGTTATGAACATTTTACTGTTACTCATAAATACAATTTTGTTGATCCGGAGGACAGGTGCTCACACACAAACGGTTGAAAGTAACTGGCGGCGCTTGCAAAACATCGGAATAATAAGTTCAGTGCGGTACGCGGCGCTCTATGATTGACTCATATTTGTGTGAATTTTTTGTGGCGTCGCCGAAATTGTGATAAAGACTTATTTGAAACAAAATTATTAGTGATATTGTCGCCTACTGGCCTCCAGAATAAAGGTATGTGGTATTTGTTTTTATTACAAAGACATAGGAAATAATTTTTAGAAATTGCTGACACATAACGGAAAAGATCCGTTAATTTCTAATTAACTTCATTCACAGCATTAGTGAATGGATAAGGCACTGCTTGTTAGTCAAAGTGGGTTGTATACTATAGCTACAATAGTTCAGGTATATAATGAATAAAGATTATATTTCTCTCCTTTGTTACAAACAAAAATTAGATACACTATTTTATATCAGGTTGTATTGTGTCACTTATAAAATATATTAAACTTAAACATTTTGAACCTTCTCCAGTTATGATAAAATATTAGATTACAAACATAATATATTTATAGAGGAAATATCTATACAACTAAAAGATTAAACCAGAATTGGAAATCGTCTTTTTGCTCTCTATCACACAGTTTACATCCGCACATAGATGCAGCAGACTCGTAATGATGCAAAATCACTCGGATATATAAATTTCTAACAGCAAAAATAAAATAAATGTGTTATTTGGTTTTCTATTAAGGTTTTTTTATACTATGCAAGACAAAAACATGTTTTAGTGATTAGTTTGAAGTTGTAAATATACACAGAAGAATTTGTGTACCCGAATACAGATCAGCAAGCAAAATATTATGTAAAAAACCATGATAATTTGTCAATTATCTGTGGTGTTTCCTTTTTTGGAATTTGTGTACTGCCTAATATCAGCGGTTTGTCTATGAAGAGACATAGCAGATTCATGGCACTGTGTCAACATAAATGTATAGAAAATACATTCATCAACCGAATTATCATTACAATTCTTCAAACTCGAAGTACGGCAAAAACACGTTTTAGAAATAGGTAATTTGTCTACTGATAATCATCCGATAACTAGAGAAATGACATATCTCTGCAGAATCAATTCCTGAATTCCATCGATTGATTTTTGAATTTAAGAGTTTGGGATTTGGCTTTGACTCCACTATGTGACTTTTTATGGCTTGGTAGCCAAAATTTGAACTGTAAAAATAAAAAATTCTCTTTATTTTATATGTTTACTTACTAGAAAAGGGATTTTATATTTCTCAGGATTAGTCAGAATTCAGGATTTAAAAATGTGTCTATTAGTTGAAATCTGCTTCCTGGTCCATTGGAACTCTGTGTTGAAAACTGCTAATAGTTGTTAAATTTTGACTAAATTTCTTGAATTTGTTTACAGGAGGTGTATTATACTACTGACGTGGTGTCATTTGAAGAACAACAATGAACATGGAAATGGAGCCTCCTTCTAACCTAGATTCGGATTTGGTGACTCGTTCACTCAACTTTCATGGACAACTTTTGCAGAAAGCGTGGGAGGCCGAGCGGGGAGAAAGGGGATCTGCAGAAACATAATGTTAACAATCTAGATTTTGGAATCTACTCTCAACGTCAGAAACATTTGAGGTAACCGTATAATCTTGCTTAATCCCCTTATGATGAAAATTTATATAATGGTAAATGTGATGTTAAAATTTGCCAGATTATTTTATACGTCTTCATCAAACACATAATGTTGGCAGTCTAAATTTGCTATCCACAAATGTCAGAAATATTATTTTATGTAACTAACTATCTTGGTTATTTGGCCAATAGCCGAACCTAGTATCATTTTTGTAGTTCAGAATCTGTTATAATATAAAGTAATAAAATTTAATCTACTCAACAGCCAAACTCAACACTTCCTACACTAGAAATGGAATTCTACAAATGTATTTTACAGTTTTCAAGACCGAGGAAAACGGCTGAAGCTGCATCAGTTCATCAGCAAACGAGCCAATGTGTTGTTTGATACTTCTCTCATTGAAAAGGACAAGGCAAGCCCACCAGCCTCGGAACCTGGACATTACGCTCTCTTGCCAGCTTTTGAGACCTTCCTTAATCTTGACAAGACAAGCAGAACTCAACATTTTCTACAGGTAAGATTTTATGGCATGTTACAAATTCTTATATATAATTTTCAATGTTTTAAGTTATCCTCTTATAACACATTCAACAGCACATGGTCTGTACTAATATCAGAAAATGCACTGCTTAGGAGTTAGTTGGTATTTACTGTATATACAGTCTAAAAAGAAAACAATAGTGTTGATTTGATATTTGATATACAATGTTTGTTACAGTGTTTGAGGCCAAAAGATGTGATCATCTCCAGTATCACCCACAAGGCTAATTCTGGACTTTCGCTGAAGGTCTTGTGTTTAGATGGTGAATGTGCTCGCTCAGTTTCTGATCTCAATATTAAAGTAAGTATACTTACGATATACGAGTTGGCTCTTTCAGACAATAAACGATATGTGCTTTCAACCTGTTGTGGATCATAAACGTTCTCCTAATGTCCCTGCATAAAGTGAACCAAAAGCACAAGGACGTGCAGTGAACATCCTCTTGATTCTTGCTGGTGACCACTTTTAATTATTAGAGAGTGGTAATGAGGCTAGTTGGAAATGATTAGTGACAGATTTCGTTGTAATGACATTATCAAACTTTGTTCACGCCTGTATACTTACACAGAGCTTATTTTGGGATAACCTTGATGTTGTACCTACAAGCACATAAAGATAAATGTTGTTATTGGTTATAAACTAGTGTTTGTTAAACAGCTTAATACAATCTAGTCATAATAAATTGGACAATAGATTTGGAAAAATATTAATAATGTTGGAACGTTCAGAGCATGTCCATGATCTGTAACATGCCTTATTGCTATCCACTTTGAGGTTGTTTGGGGCATATCCACTGGCACCATCTTCATTAGATCAAATAAATCTGTAATGGGTTAAAGATTTTCATACCAATGTCTTCTTAGTCTTCTTTTTTTGAGGTTGTTTGGGGCATATCCACTGACACCATCTTCATTAGACCAAATAAATCTGTAATGGGTTAAAGATTTTCATACCAGTGTCTTCTTAGTCTTATAAAACAATTTTCATGACTTCGTCTATGTGTAAACCATAGCCATAAAAACAAAATAAGTATATTTCTGATTTTGACACTTTAGAGTGACTGTTTCCTTACATGCATCATCTTGTCAACAGGCATTCTGCCCAACATCGAATCTGATCTCTGCTGTAGACAAGAAGAACATTCCTCGTACATTCATGCTGAACGACCTTGTGTGTTGCGAGGTTCTGGAAGTGATACCTGACTCTGAGAAGATTATTTGTGGCATGAAGGGTGTGCATGCATCTGACCATAAGGCTCGGCTTGGTCTCTTCCATTCTGATGAGTTTCCTGAAGTTTACAAGTAAGTGGAGCAATTAATATCGACAATTATTATAAGTTCAGTTTTTGTTTTACTTTGAATGGTTATAGAAGTTAAAATATTTTTATTTAAAGGGAACACCTGTTTTTAACATCTCTAATAAAAACATTTTGTTTTATAATGTTGGTTACTGGAGTTGTAAACCAGAAAGATCAAATAAAATTATAAAGAAATCAACAAGTCATCATATTGTTTACTTTTGCAATTACAATTAACCTTAACACTTGAAAATACTGATTTTACTGTTACTAATGGATTCCTCAGGGCAGTTCAGAGAAGAGAACACAACAGTATAATCTACATTGTGTTGTGGATTTTTATTTTCGACCTATTCTGAATAATACATTAGTAAACACAAAATAGCATCAATTTCATGTTTTTATTTTAATTAAGACTCCTCACAAATATCATGTAATTATGGATCTCACAGTTTTCTTTCAATTTGTCTTAATTTATCAAACACATCTTATAGTGTAATTACTGATATATAATTTGTTTTGAAAAAGTAGGCATTTTGTACTTGTATTATGACTAAATTCAAGAATATTATGTGTTAAGAGTTATTCATATTTCATTTAAATATTTAAATTCACATTGTTTGGTTTCTAGCTTTAATAATTATGATTCATAAATTAAAATAGGCTACTATATTCCAGAAGTATTTTATGTCCTGTATTTTTTAATCCCTAAATCAGTTATAAAGATATTTTGGAAATTTTTACCGTATTTTAGAATTCAAACAGTTTTAACTTTATTTAGTTTTTTTTTTATTTTAATAATATCGGTTTTTTGCATATTTTCAAATTTGTATCTTAATGGACAAAATTAAGACATTGAAGTACTTTTAATTCATCCTACATCTCTATTTTAAAGAATTAATGACACATTTTGTTTTCTTTAAATGATATTTATAAAATTTCTCTAGACATTTTCCTGTCTCGAAATGTGGCTTTATCACAAATTGATATACAGTATCTCACTAATGCTATAATTCTATAGTAGACTGGTTAGAATATTGATTGTAAAACCTGTTTTTTTTATTGCTGAGAGGTAGAATTGTACTTTACTGAACGACTTGAATGACACCAACCATATTATTTGTCCTTTCCTTGTTTAGCAATGCCGTTATATTAACAGCAGAGGAATGTATTCATTACTGTGGATATTGTTTAATAAAAGAATGGTACTGCAGTTATATACAAAGATGATTATGTGGTTTTCTGAAAGCAATGTTTTTATGGAGTAGAGCCTAATTTGAAGACAACGCTTACTTGAATAAGAGATACAGTAATTCCTGAGCGGTCTTTTCGCCAAAGGTAATGTTACTTAATATATTCTCATAGCAGTTCTTTTTCAGGTGAGATATGTTGGAAGTTGTGTTCAAGATGTTTTTCAGAGTTGGCTTTTTTTTTAAGAAATATGAAGCAGTTAATATAGTCAATACATCTATATACTGTTTTTAAATGCTGGAAAAAAGAAGTATAAAAATGATGATACAAATAATGAAGATCCGACAGATAAGATTTATTATAATCATATGTCCGATAAGATGGCTGAATAAATGAAATAAACATTGTGTGAAATAAAGACATCAAGTCAATTAGCAATATACTGTAATGGTTTACAAATGCAATGATAAGCAATGAAATAAATCAAGGAGTTGGCAGAAGACTGCTGTGTGCTAACACTTCTGGAAATGACCAGTGACAAGATATATTGAAGAGAAATTATGATGAAAACATATTGCTGCGCAGGAAATAAGGTTGAGTGTCCTGACCTTCATTAACACGTTACATCAGAAACAAACAATATTTGATAATTATTGAACAATGCAATTACAGCAAAATAATAAAGTGAAACACATATTCTAGTGGATGTTCTGCATTTAAAAATAGTTCAATATTAGAGTATTGATCTTTTTGACTGCTTTATACTTTTACTATAGAAAGAGTTAGTTTTAGTTTGACAAAAATTATTTATCCTGGTTCTATATTTTGGAATTTGCTGATTTGATATGATGTAGCCTTAAACCTCGCATTAAAATTTATTCCCTCACTAACATAGTTGTAATGGTTTCAGTGCTTAAGTAATGTGAAGTCTAATACTATCCATAAATTACAATATTATTCTATGTGATATACATTGATATATATGTATGAGTGTAGATTCTGGTTACCTAATTTTAACTTATCAGGTTGAGAAGCATTTTTGAAAAATAGAAAATCTGATCTTGACCCATTTTTGAAAAAGAGAATTTGTAAAGTGGGAATTATTTATTGTAATAAGTGAGAATCCGAGGTATACGGGGCTTGCTTTTGCTCTAACTATAAAGCCAAAAGATGGATTAATTCCAAAGAAGTTTATTTTGATTTCAAAGTTTGTATTTCAGCTCTTTATTTGTAGTACCAATATAGTATCTGTCTAGTAAGTCTGGATTTGAATAGAGTTCTATTATAGGGAAATGATTTTACAGTTTATCATTGACCAGTTACCTTATTCATAACAATATTAAAATCAGAGCGTGAAATATCTGCAAACTTGGCTAGGAACTAAGAAAATTGTTAAACGCCTGTAATTAATTCAGTAGAGGTGTTATATTTAAGAGGGTCTGATTCAGAAAGCAAATAATTGGGTGGCAGATTTTATTAACTGAGTCTGAAATACAAAATTAATCTTGATGATAATTCAAAAGTTCAATCCTTTCCTGAAGTTAGTTACCCCTAGTTCGATAAATCTGTTGTTAAAATAGTCACCGAAATCCAGTACTAAGTACAAGTTGGAGTAGAATTCATGTAATTGTTTTAACAGCCTGTATCGAGAAGTGAGTATCTAGATTTTTCGAAATTTGAATAAAGGAATTTTTGTTTTTTAATGTTCACACTAAAAAGTCTCAAAGGAATTAATGTTTTCTTAAAGAATCTTAAAATCGTAGGAAACTAGTTTTTTGTGTATTGGTTTGCCATGCGAGTATTTCTTATTAAATAAATTAAATTTAAATGTTGTTCATTCATATTTGAATTTTGCTTTGTCCAATAGCTTTGTTAAACAGTATCTTCTAATTTTGTGCTATTATGAAAAATATGCCTTACGAAGAATGAAACAAATAATTGGCAATTGCTGTACATATAAACATGCCTTAATGTAACTTTGACAAAAATAATAAGTTATTCCCTTAAAACTTTTCTTTTTCTAAGAAAAAAAAATGATTGCTTCACTCCAATTTATGAAGTACTAGCAAGATCTACTACTCTATATAGTAGTGTTTATAATCAGAATAAAATCACTAACAGTTCTATATAAATACAACCTTAAATTATACATTAATTCAGTGCAATTTGTCAAATTAAAAGTACACCAATGCTTTTTATAAAATTATTAACTATTATTAATTATTTATAAAAAATTATTAATTTTTATAAAAATCAAATCCATTTTCAGTAATGTAATAAATTTCAATATGAGAGTAAATATTTAACCCATTGGCTACCGATGATGAGCACTGCCAGTCACGCTAAGTTCGTAATTTTAGTGTAAAAATATAGATTATTTTTGCATTTGTCAGTACTATTATGTCGATGGTCATAACGTGTTCAATTATAAAGCTGTTCGGCTCTTTCAAAATCAATCAATTGTTTACCATTTCATCGATTGATTGCTTTTATTAGTTGCCATCTGAAATGTCGTTGGGGTAAAATGACGTCATTCTTTTCTGAGAGTTTTAGTGACTTTGTGGAGAACATACTCAATGAAAATAAAAATAAAGTGAATGATGGTGACCTTAATGACGAAATTTTGAGTGAAAGTTGTGATGAAGAAATTAAAACAAATTATGTGGCAAGGCCTAATCTTCAAACTTGGGGTGACCAAGGCAAGCTAATGATTCAATAATCTTTTTTTGTGGTATCAATAATATTTTTTTGTGGTAGATCTGGTATGAATCTTAATTGTTGCTAGACAACTAAATACTTAAGATATAAGATAATAAATTACAATGTTAACATGTTATATGGACGTTTGCTATTTTTAATTGACACTAATCATCCACACAATGATTTCCATTGTAAAATGAAAAAGTTATTCGTTACCTGAAAGTAAAAATATTTGAATTTTGGTATGGTAGCCAATAGGTTAAATAATGTGTAGCAAAATTCAATTGCAAACATACAGTTTTACTGACACAAAACTTGTTGTTTTTTACTTACTTGTTGGTAAGCTTATCTATCTAAAAATTGTTCAAAGCATAATTTATAACAAATCGTACCAAAGGGAAGTTGTTTAGCTAAACAGCTACCGATCTACAAATTTTGAGAATTACTAAAAATCAGAAATTATTCTAAATATCCTTTCTTTCTCCATACAAAATAAATTCAAAATGTTTGAACTCATTTAGTTGACTGAAATTTATATTAATCATATTAAATTTAGTATGTACAGTTATAAAAGGTGCCATACTGTATATACAATATCTTTTACACTCACGCTTTTAAACTGTTAACAAAATTCATACAATCAGGAACCATTGATACATTTTATTTTTAACTTTAAAACTGATTTCCAGCTTAAAATAATTATTGCTTTTAATTCTTTTTAAGATGCATGAAATTCAGTTTCCTATATCTTCTGCAAAGTTTTCTTGGATATTACTCTGTTTGTTTTATTGCAGCTTGTAGGTATGAAAAATTACCTCTTTCCACAGTTTTTAATTTGGTTTGAAAAATAAATGTGTACCATGTGAGAAAGAGTGGAGCCGATTTCCAGTTTCAATACATGTGCTTATGTTTATGTTGTAAACAAAGCATAAGGCCAAGTATGGAAGGACTTAGTCTTTTGCTTGAATGTGCTCGGTTTCTGACTCTACCTGTATAATACATCTTAGTAATGACTTATCAAAAGGTGGGTAAGTATTAAGAAAACTATGTAAGTTGTAATTTCCCTTTAGTTGAAATAAAAAAGATTTTAACTCATGAATTTCCCGGTTTTATAATGCTTATGTGGATCTTTTATCTATTCCATTAAAAAAAAGGATAAAAATACTGTTACAGAATTGATTGTGTCATGAATAGTTATTGCTGTTGTACAAGTTTTATTGCATTCATATTACATTGTACATAGTATTTAATTACTAAATTATTATTAAAAATATATTTGTGATTTCATCAGGAGAGTAAATATTAATTTATTAGGTGTATGAGGCTGTAAAATAATTAGAGTTGTAAGAAATAGTATTGAAAAGTATATAATAACACAAAGAATTAAAAATTAAAAGAAATTGTTGCAAAGTTGGAAAAATCCAAAGTTGAGTTCATCCATAAGTCAAATGTCATACTGTGTGGAATATGGAAGGGGATGTTAGTTTATTTAGGAATACTTACATGATGTATCACTTTGATTATTTAATAAAAACGTTATCAATTTTGAGGCAATTCATTGTTGAGTTTTCACTTTATATTGTTCTATTTTCATCAGTATTTTTGTATTTTGTATAGTTTTATTTTTGTTGTAGTATTGGAATAGTGGTTTGGTTTTGGAATCTGGAATTAGTTTTGGGGATAATAAAATGCTGAAAATTCCATCTTGTGTTTTATTTTAGGTGTATCCATACTTAATAAATGTATTCATCATTTTTCTTTTTCATGTTCAAATGTTTCATGCCATTTTTATTACAGGAAATCATAATTTAAGTCTTAAACATTCTTATCAGCTATTTTCGTTAATGGACTACTTTTTCACTGGATCACTAAGAAAGACAATTTGAAGATCATTTTGACGGGCAAATTGGATTTCTTCAGACCGTTATATTAAGAGTTTGATTTCGAGTTTTTGTGTCTACAAATTGGCAACCAACCACATATTTAAGTTTGCCATTTCTTACTGCAGATGTAGACGAACATGAATTTATAACTACATGAAAACGAACATGAAAAATCACTACTGCAACATTATGACGAGGATCCACTACTATCACCCAAGTTATGTAATAAGTATTGAGCTCAGTGAACCAGAAAAAAATTTGACAGTGGACAATAGTGCAACTCAAGTAGACATTTAAAAACTCACGCACACATTTTGATACTGAGAACAAAAAGATATTAGAAGATCGTGACGAAGGATTTGAACATGAATGGATTGTCTACTTACACCTTTGTAAGATGAAGTCTTTTTGATGGGCAAAATTAATGAAGAAATGGCAAACGTTTAATTGATTTTGCCTTGTACTCATATCCTACTCATAATGGTAATTAAAGTTTAATATTAATTTTATTAAATTAGATATTTGAAACTTTTGTGAATAATGTATATTTATTCATTTACATGTGTAATATACAAATAACAGTTAAACAAAAGAAATTTTTTAATTAGTTTTTGCTCTTTCTTAAATTATCTCTTGAATAAAAAATGTTTTTTTTATTTAATCATTGAACAATTACTGTGCATTTTGGACTGTTTTTTTAAATATTCAAGTGTTGTTTTTCTCCTAATTAATATTTGTTTTTAGATTGAACATTTACATTTTTGAATTAACAATTCTTATAGTCAGACTGCAGTCAAGATATCCAGTTTTCAGTTTTAATACTTTGAAGACCAGATAGACAATATGTTTGTGTCAAAAGTCTAACATACATTCCAAAGAATGAGTATCAAAACTCTACAGTCTTAATCATGTGCTTTTGAATCCTTTCATGACTGGTGTACAACTTTTAGCCTATATCAATTTATTAACTTTTAAGTCTTGTGTTGTTATATCTATCAATTCTCGTTGTTAGGATCTAGATTCAAACCAAAAAAATTTCAGCCTTGATATGGATAGCCATCCTCAGTCAATATATGATGAACCAAAACTGTTTAGGTTTAACATATGTTTACTGAAGATTTCTAATAAATACTGTGCGATTCAGCATAGCCAATATCTTTTACACAAGTAATAATTGTCATCCTAAAGTTGTGTGGCTGGTCCTCAGAGGGTTAATAGTTGCATTTATTAGTTAAACTGAGTTTTGGTGTGGAGTTTCCAAGAGATAATTGTGTCGATTATCAAAAACTTTAGTTTCATTTAGAGATTGGTGACACTACAATTTATTACTAACAACAAATAATACTGAAATATAAGAGAAAGCAATGTCAGTGGGTATAAGCGTTGAATCATGATGTAATTTATGTCTGCCTTGCGTAGGTTGTCCCAGGAATCAAAGAACGAACCTTACGAAGAGATGTTGGAGAAGACTGTGGGGTTCCACAACCCGAGCAATGTGACCTGTTTGGCTGCAGTAATGGGACTGGGCAACTTGCATCACACCAATATAGTTTCACTCAAGTAAGTACTAATTACACTGAAGAAACTTTGGGACAACTTCACCTCGATAACAGTTATATTTTTCTTTTGATTTTACATTCACTAGTAGTTTTGTGTTGAAATATATTTAGCTCTTGAATAATCTAAAATTACCAATTAATCATTAGCAACAAAATTCTATAGTAAATTTACTGCGATCCACATTCAATTTAAAATTAAGATATTCACATATATATATATTATGTTTACTTTATTTAGTAATAATTTAGTATTTTTTCTAGAAAAACCCAATTTGAGCTTTGGTGAAAACTCTAATCTGAACTAAAAAAATTATAAAACAAATTAACATGAGTTGTTTTTCCTTCAGTCTGGATACAAAATTACCTAACGGTTCTACCTTAAACAAGTGGCAAGGTCATACATTTTGAATCTTAAACACTACTTTATGTACAAATGCAATTTAGTATTAATTGAAAACGTATTTCATAATTAATTTATCTACTTTTTTTACAATAAATTCAAATTCCCCAAAAACTTTTAATTCATGTCTTTTTTAATTCTGAAAACAAAATGATTATGTGTAAATAAGATAGTTTTTTAATTTGTATATTTCTTATTAAAATATCAAAAACATATTGTAAAAAAGTAAAGTACACACATTATACTTTTTTAACAACATATTTGGCATACTTTAGATAATCTCAATTTGTCATAAAACAATTAAATGTACTATCTTTTATTTTTATAATTGTTTATATTTTGTTCTTGAATATTTAAAAAAAACATAGGGGACTGATTACCTAAGTATATATTTTTCACAATTTTACCCTTCATTTAAGTATGGAAATTACCGTTTTAGTGATAAAAAATATATTGTATAATTTTATGAAAATGCTTGTTCCACCTAAAAACTGCGTGGTACCAAGCAGTTTGTACTACTGCATATCACTGTCTGTAGGAGGGCATTGTTAAATGCCTATATTTCCTTGTGGAGTAACAACAACAACAACTGCCTTCAGAGAAAACTTTGTGACTCTGTAGTTAACCAAACAAAATGTGGATTGTTCCATCTTTTAAAAATCTATACTAGTGTGGAAGAAATAGGACCAAATAGTCTGATACCATACAATGCTAGTGTTGTAGGCATACAATAAATCAGAATCAGCATGACCTCAATGAATGAATGAATTTTGAGTGGGGAAACGTTAGTGTTAATAGTAATGATAAAGTGAATTGAAAAAAATGTCCTGTAAATATAAGTAGGAAATGTAAGATAACTTACTTTGGGTAATTTGACTATAAATTTGGTTTGAGATGGGCTATTTTTTATTAATAATTAATTAGGTTACAACTAGTGAAATAAAATACTGAAGTCCGAAGGAAAAGGAGGACGTAATATTTGGAGTTTTGTTCTTTTAAGTTTGATTGATGATGTATGTTGTCAGAGGGCGATTCCCAGAAGCGGAATACGCAAGTGAGTTGCGCAGTGTGCAAGCGGCCAAGTGGGCATTCCGCAGTGTGGCTGATGGAATTGAACACTTCAAGGCTGGCCGTGTCACTGAGGCCTTCCAATGTCTCAACAAGGCGTTAAGCATTGATGCAAGCAACATCGAGGGTCTGGTAGCTCGTGGGGCTCTGTAAGTAACTGACCTAACAGAACATTATTTTGTGTATTTTTTCTGGTTTGTTTTGGATTGATCACTGTCTGTGTTAACAATTTTCTTTTTCAAATACATCATTTTGAGATAGTTACTATTTTTTTTATAAAATTACTGATTTGTTACATTCGGCTATTTTTGAGTTGTTTCAGTATTGAATAAAATATCTTGGAAAATGAATGTTCAGTTAGCAGTGATTTCTAACAAGAGTAACCAAAGCTGATATCCGTACTATTTTAATCTTTATAAAATTATATACAGCGTGTTTTTATCACAACGTTCAGAAGATCAATTACTTTTATATGAAAGTATGAAAAAAGGTTTTCCGTTCATCTGTCTTTGTAATTTTTTAGTTTAACTCAGAAATGTTGTTAAGGCATTATTATTTTAAGTACTTTAGCCTTAATAGCCTAGATTTTAAAGTGAGATTAGTACACTTAGAAAGTTAGGGTGTAAAACACTGTATATATGAAGTAGCAGCAAGAAACTTGCCACTTGCAAGCCAGTTAAAAGGGTTTAAAATGATTATTTAAATAGGATAAAATTTAACTCTGAAAGTACATTATTACTGACCTTGTGTTCTTTTTACAGTAAGATCATTTTAATAAGATTTAAATGTTTATTTAAACTCTACACATTACTTTGCTAATTCATGTTCAAGTTTTAAATTTAATATATGTCTGAAGGTATATCTTCAGTGTTCTGGTAGAAACAACTACTTCTGGGCTTGAATGAAGCTCCATTTGATAGATATGGCCATATATAAAGATCAAACTCACACCTTCAAGGCTATGATGTTCTAAACTTTCAACTTTATGCTCCTTGTTTTAGTCAATAGGAAAGTCAATCTTTATCAACTCTCTCCCTGTCACTATAAATTAACCCTTTGAGTGCCAATAGCCAATGAGATTGGCCCACGGGTATTTCCAAAAAAATGCTGAGGGCTTTTTATATCAGCTTTTCCAATATTTATTATTCTGTATCTAAATGTTGACATATGGCACTGTACTTAGTTTCATTTTATATATAATAAATCAAATAAACACAGATTATCTATCTTGATTTGATTTTTAGAGCTGGTAAAAGCTATTTGCCAAGTATGAGAGACAACTTTTTTGTAGCAAGTGCAGATTTTCAATATTTTGCACTAATATATAAGTAAAGTCGTAATAAGTATTACTTCTTTGAAATTTGGTATGTTTGTTTCTGTGTACATAAGGAACAAAAATACAGATTCATGTAAATAAATAAGATCATAAAATTACAATGTTTGTATTCCAAAGTTTAAAACATTCAAATTTAAATTTTTGTTTGTATAATTTTTTATTTAAATTTTTAACATGTTTATCATCCAAATAAATATAACAAGTTATAGGCTATGTTTTTACCCCACATAATCATCTCATTGTGTTTATTTTTAAAAAGGTTATGAATTATTTGGCTGAATACTACATAAATACCAAAAAAGTGCTTGGCATTGAGAAAGGCAACCTGTCATAAATGCTTGGCACTGACAGTGACACCCCCTCAAAAGTGCTTGGCACTCAACGGGTTAAGCACTTAGTACTACTGGGCTCTTTAACTTGCTATTCTGAATTCAAGCACATTCTACCATGTGCATGCTGCTATAATTATTGTGTGTGATTTACACCTTTAATCAACTTAATTTGTTTTACTAGGTTTGCAAACAGCGGAAGTTTCAAGAAAGCTATTGAAGACTTTGAGTGTGCCCTGAAATTGAACCACAGTCACGCAAATGCAAGAAAGTACATGGGAGAAACTCTTGTGGCATATGGAAGAAGGTAATTATTATGAAACCAAAATATATCAATCTTCTTTTTGTTAAGAATTTTATTGAATATTCAAACATTAAGTTCATATGATTACTCGCCTTAAATAATATAGATAATTTAACTTAACCTTAGTACCTAAAGATGAATTCCCAGAATTCGAAATGTACATAGTATGAAAATAAAACGTTTAAAAAGTGTAAAAAGGATTATAATTATATACATATAGATGAGAGCTTTCATCAACACACATTCATTATTAATTTAAAGTGTTATTACAGTTTAACATTGTAAAGAAAGTTAATGATAGGATTTTAGAGACATTAACTTAAAAACTCAATTTAATCCTTTTAAAACACAGAGAAATGCAAACATCCATAGGATATAAGGACATTGTGAAAAATGCCAACTGACGTTCACGGTAAACATTCTACCACGATAATTGTTTTACGTTTTTTTACATACTTTTTTTTACTCTGATATATAAACGATCGGAGTAAACCAAATTACAGGAAAAAAATATTTATAGTAATTTTACAAGATGTTTAGTTTAAATTTAAACAACCAAAAAACACTGCTTTCATTATAACATAACTTTTACAGTTTTTAAAATATTAATAAAATCTTTTTGTGTTTCATTTACTTTAATTTTCTTTTTCAATTTTGATATTATGTTTTATATTTTATAACCGGATAATTTTTCAAAGTGCTATTTTGCATGTGAAACTGAAAAATTATATACTGTAAGTAAATATTTTTAATTTTTGTAACCTACAAAATTAAATTAATTTAGATTTAAATATATGATTTTGTTTTATATTTTTATGAAGGAAAATTATTTTTCTGCTAACTTATTTTAAATGAAGTTTTACTTATTCAGATTTTAGTGATAGTCTGTGTATTTTATGAACTGTTTGAATCTTCATTTTCCATATGAAACTGAAAAGTGTTAAAAAATATTTTGGTAAGAACCATTTGTGTGTTTTAAATATAATTAATTAGCAGTAGTATATGCATGTTTTATGTGTTTTTAACTAAACAATTTATCTGTAAAGAAAATCAAATAAAAATTAGAGACCTATTTAAAACAGTTTTTATATTTATTTTAGTAAAACGTTACGAAATCTGTGAACAGGCTTGGCATTTTTCAGCAGTACTTTTAGAGAAATCTCTGGTATGTTTCCGACAAACTTTTTTATCATGTTCCGGCACTATAAGGATTAAAATGTTTAAATTTGGAAACCTATTAGGAAAACTGCTATAGATAAAGCACTTTTAACTTTTAATGTTGGTCATTTATGTCATTACCTGAGTTTTACTATTGCATTAAATTTGTCATGTGTTGTTTGGTTTCTACAAAAAATGTTATAAAGATATGATAGTTATCGAATGGTTTACTTTAGTTTTACAAATACCTACTAAACTTATGCTTGTATTATGAACTAGCTTCGAGGACCAGAACCAGATGGAAGAGGCGCTGAAATGCTACGAGAAGTGTCTTGAAGTGGTGCCATATCACGAGGAGGCCCACAACTCCATAGAGTTCATCAAGGCCAAGTTAGCCAATGGTTCTGTGTCACTGACCGATGGACTGGTGACCGGACTGGCTACCACCAAGGCACAAGGCGTCAAAGACACACTGAAACATCTGCTGGGCACAGAGCCGCAGACCAAGGATGATGTCACAGGGAGCACCAAGAAGAAGAAGAAGGAGAAAAAGTAAGTATGGAGACAATATTTATGTCTGGATTTAATAATTCAACAGGCCCCACTCTCCCAGGTACGTCCTACCAGTTAGCACATTTGCTAAGTAAATATTGAGGAGTTAACCATGATAAAAAAAATTGTTCATGGGGCAACATTTTTGGAAATAGACTTGTGGAAGAAATAAATCGATCTACAGAGTCTTGAAGGATCCAACAGAACATAACGAAAGTCTTGCCAACCTATCTAAAAAAATGACCATGACTTGTCCTACTATGTCATATTGTAAAACTTCATAAACGTTTGATTTTACTTAGTTTTTTTACAAATTTTTTTTATGGTTAGTAAAATCAGCAGAATTACCTTGAAAATCCCTTCTAAGTTCCATTAATGAAAAAAAAAAAAAACACATAATATAAATAAACTTTCAACTGTACTGTAATGTTTCTCAACCTGTAGAGAGCATGCCAGTTGTCAATGTAATTAACTCTGAAAGGAAGGTTTTCAAGGTGCTGTTTTTCTTATCCATTAGTATTAATCCTTGAGTTTCAGCCCTATTATATTCAAATCTATTTACAAATGGCTTTATTCAGTGATTACTTCGTTACCATCACAATTACCCATTAGACCAATGCAAAATTGTATAGTTTCATTTATACCTTTAATTTTGACTTTTTGGTCTCTAAATCATTAGAGCTCTTCCTTGAACCAAGAGAAACCTATGTACAAGTTCTAGTCTGTAGGACCTGTATATTAAGAATTATTGCATGATCAGACAGAAAATTACACAATGTTAAGAAAGCTCTCTTTAAATAAGTAACAGAGTCTGGTGTGACTAAATATATGAGGCAGGGAGTTGCACGTATTTCTTCAGCATAAGCAACACATTAATTGTTTCAGAGCCAAGAAACACAAAAGGCATTCCTCCTCCAGTAGCAGTTCCTCTTCCTCTGGTAGTTCCAGCTCTTCTTCTTCATCCTCATCCTCAGACTCCAGTTCTGCTTCATCCAATGATTCTCATCGCAAGAAGAAGCACAAGAGGTCAGTCAGTTATTTCATGGACGATTTTTAAAGGATATTCTTTATTTAGCATGCTATAATATGTATCTTTTACTGTTGTACAGTACTTTCTAATAACTGAGGAAGGAATATCTTTACTCGTTTTAACTCAAAAGAATTAAATTTAATAAATTTGAATACCGAGCAATCATGTAAATAAACATTTAATTTTATAAATTCTGTTGTGTAATATTTTATCATTAATTATATATTAAATAATTAAAATCAGAAACACTTAAATAATAATTAAATTTTATTTGTGTGACATGTTTTGTTTTTATCAATTATTACACAACTGAAATCAAACTATTTTGTGTTAGTTATGTGTTATGTCTTTTTCGTAATTCGGAATTCCCATGTGGTTGCCTTGCTGCTTAAAATCTGCTATGGATGTTTGTTTTACACGTTTAGTTGGGGTTAGTTTTGTTATCTCACATCAAAACGTTTCTGATCAATGTTGTGGTGGGCTATGACCTTATTTAAGTTTACTTTATGTCAGGCTCGTCTTTATTTCAAATCATCATGGCAAGCTGAGTCTACTCACATTTGTGTGAGATAATATCAATGTTAGACCATGGCTTTACGATATGTCCTTTCTTTATCTTTTATATTTTGTAGGGTTGAATTTTAGTTACTGTTGTGCATAATGTTAGAAAAGTACAGGCCATTATTATAGTAGTTATAATCATTGTCAAACGTCATCTCTTATTTGTCAATGTCTTATTGGACACTGTACACAAGTATATAAGTGTATTTAACAGAAGTGTTATACTGATCTGAATGTCAGTTCTTACTGGTTTGTATTTATTTTCTAAACCAATTTCTCTATGTTGTACAGCAGGAAGAGTGAGCCCAAAGAGAAGTCCCTGTCTCCTCTCAGCAAACGCATGGCCATCATGGACACATCAGCTGCTGAGACTGATGGTACGTACAACTGGGTTTAATTTAATCGTGATGTTGTTACAAAGATGTTTATATATAAAATGAATGTCTGTTTAGGTTAAAGAGCATTCGGCTAAGAACTAAAACAATCCTGAGTGAATAACTCTTTTTTTCCAGAAGAAGAATCTGAGGATATCTCTACTGCTCTTAAATATAAAAGGTCTTCTGAGCAATTTCCAGATTGGCAGGATTTTTAAAATGAGTATAATATTGGGGTCACTTCCCATTGAGATCTCATGATCAGCCGCCTATATGGGTTATACTCAGTAGTGTGTAGGTGCAACAAAGTTTCCGGTTCGGCATGGCCCGTTCTTGAGCAGAACTGTTATTTAAATTCAAACTCATATTTTATGAAATATATTTCAATGGGAAATTATTGCAATTGTTTTTTTATTTTATTGTATAAATATAAACAAATTGTTCCACAATTTTATTAGATTTTCACATTTTGTTCTTATTTCTTTATTATTAATATTTGAATAATCAATTATGTAACCACAAATTAATAGAAATGGAAGTTTAGCAGGAAAACATACTTTATTCTTTAATGGTCTTGATAGTGACTCACAAATGGGTCATTTGATCTTGATTGAAAATAGGATCTCAATAATAATTTTAAGATAAAATACGAAAATATAACAGAATTCTTTGTTTACAGGTGCACGAGGATCACACTACAACCCTCCTGCAATGCCGTATTCGTTTTCTTGTAAGTGTTTTTTTTCACACCAATTGCCTGTTGCCTTCGTAGTTAAAGAAAAAAAACCTGGATTCGGCATGTATTTTTGGCAATCCTGAAATAACTCCATATGGTGCGGAAATCCTATATAAAAAGTAGTTGAAGGGATTAAATTTTATAGGCTGTATTTTTCTGAAGTCATTTAACTTTTCACAAAAATTTTAAAAATATATTTTTTTGTCTCAATTTATAGAAGAATTTAATGGACCCTTTAACTTCTACCCAAGCTAACCCACTTCTGATTTAAGTGGAGTTCTTCCACTAGTATTTTATACCAATTTCATACGAAAATGCACTAGACTACAAAATGTCAGGAGCATGGATTAAATTAAACGTATGCCACCAGACCCCCTGTGACTGTGTTGGTGTGGTGTGATATTCACAGCTGAAGCAGTGTTGTAGAAATTTTGCCAATATTTCCTGTCAAGATATCCCAAACTATTCCAATGTACGACATTATGGAACTCATAGTATAGGTGAGAATTCTTCTTTTAGCAGTGTGGCGTGACGACCACACGTAATTTAATTTTAAAAGTTCTCGGGTTCTAATTCGGACACGGTGATGGAAACTAGCCCAGGTTGCTGTAATAAAAATTCTCTCTTCGGTTGGCCAAATAAAACAATTTAGTTTATTGCGAAAACAATTTGAATTTTATTGCATAATTTAGAATCAGTTGAACAATTACAAATTTAGAACGGGAGAGAGAGCGAGAGAGCGATTTCACGCGAGCTTGACGCGTTCAAAACCCTGGCACGACTGCGACTCAGAACAACGAACTCCAGGGAGCAGCGTTGTTCCAGACGCTACCTCAGCAAATTCCTGCCTGTTTACCACCCAGTAACTGCGCAGCTACTCTGGGTATGGAAAATTACCAGGCTTACTGCTGACAGACTTGGACTTACAATTCATGTGCTGAATTAAAATATATATCTTCTCCACCTGCACTGCTTAACCTAATAAGTCTGGCTGCATATATTCATTACTTGTTACTACAATTAAATGTTATGCTGAATAAAAATAAAATATATTACTGATAATTTAATATTTTAAATTGGCTGATTAAGACCGCATACGATGTTACCGGTCTGGTCTCAGAACTATATGCTGGGGTCGTCACAGCAGATCCGACAAAATATATTAGCTATGTACTATTCAAGAGCCATCACCCTTCTGCTGCTAGTAGCTGCTTCTTGTGATTACTCTTGAAACACCTACTGGACTTCCTGTCATTCCACACAACTTGAAACTTCACTACAGATCAATTTGTTCGTGGGCACGTGTCTGAACATGTAGGAGAACTTGTTGCATTGCAGCAGCTGAACAGTAATGATTTACTGCACCGTGCTTCATTCAGTCAAGACTGAGAACCTTTACTATGAACTTGATGTTAGGGTTTTAAGTTATTTTTTTCCATCATTATCAATACTTTTAAACAACAAATTAATATTGTCTTACTATTATTTTGTATTTGGGACAAGAAAGAAAAAATCTGCACTGGCCCAATATCCAAGCAGCAGCAAAGACAAAGTACTTGGGACTGACAATAGATGAAGACCTCAAATAGACATCTCACATTGATATCTTGTGTAGGAAATTGCGTACTTAGCTTGTAGAGAATAAAAGCAGTCAGTGACATAGTATCAGCCAAAACAGCTCACTATGCCTTATTTGAATCTAACCTGCGCTATGGTCTTCTCATCTGGGGTGGTTCCACAAGAAGTCTTCTGCGCATACTGGTGGCTCAGGAAAAAAGCAGTAAGAGCACTTGCTACTGCCGAGAGAAAGTTGTACAGCTTTCACATAGGTAATATATTAACATCAATGGAGATACTTGGTCTATTACCACGTTGCTTGCTTCCACTTACAAGAGATTTACAGCATTTTATTGGTTTTCTGTTGTACTCTCCAAGGAATAAAGATTTATTTCTTTCTTTCTTTCCTAAGTAATTTTGACAAATTAGCCGTGTCAAATAATTCTATTCTAGCTAATAGAAACTTTTTATTTCACTCACAGAAACAGTAGAGTAGAAAGTAGAAAGAAAAAAATACTTGTTTTAACACAATTAACCCTTCAACGCGTTATTTTTTTTTTCATGGTCATACCCCCTCCTGCGTTGATTTTTCTGGTGGATTTTTAGAGATTTTGTGTTTTATAAATAATATAAGTAAATTACCCAAGTTTATAATTATTTTATTATACTTCTATGTTTTTAGTGTTTAAAATTAGCCAATTTAAACAAAATTAACCTAATTTAGATTAGTTTATTAAGTTTACAATGATTCAAACTGAATAACTTACATTAGAAGTCTGATTTTGTGTGGTAGTTTTTAAAACATTCTCCAACACAAAGTCCTGCTTCACAATCAGGGCACCAAAACACAGTGTCTTTCCTCTGTCCATGCTTGTAACACACAACACATCTTTTTTGGGGTTTTGCTTTTCTTCCAATAGCAGGTATTCTGTCGATGAAGTGACGTTCAGTAAGGCGCCTTAGTGGTGGTTCAGTTGAAGGTCTTCCAGAAGTTTTTCTTGGTACACCAACTTGAAACTTCTCTAGCAGTTCTTTTACTAATGTCAATCTAAAGTTTAAGTGCTCTGAATTGGGATTTGTTACTTTCCAGATTACATAGCAATTCAAAACAGTGACATTCAATAATCGCTTGAAAACCTTTATATACCACTTTGTACCCCTTTTTCGTTCCATCAGATAGCTTTGCAGAAGTTGATCTCTCATGTCTACCCCACCCATGTTGTTATTATACTCAACTACACAAAGTGGTTTTAGTATTTTTTCATTTTGTTTGGTTTTGCATGGTACCATCTCTAATTTGTGGTAGGTTGAGATCATACTTACAACCCGCTTGTCACACCACTTTGTAATGGTAACATGGTCTGAGTGCATTACACACAACTCTCCCTTAGAAAGTTTCTGCTTTTTTATTTCAGTTGGAACTGTTTTTCTGTTCAGTCGCAATGTTCCAACACAGTCTGTTTTTCTTTCTTTCAAAAATTTTGCTAGTTCTGGGTCATTGTAAAAGTTATCCATCCATAATGTGTAGCCTTTGTCCAGTAATTTTTCAGCTAGGCATAGAACAATAGCTATGGTTTTTTTACAATTATTGGGGACAATAGGAGACTCCAAAACCATACCTGAGCCAGTATATAGCATAAGATTCCATGTATAGCCTGTTTTAGATTCACACAACTCATAGGTTTTAACCCCAAACTTGGCCGCTTTTAGCGGGATGTACTGCTTGAACGATAAGCGTCCTTTCCATAAAAGTAGGGATTCATCTATTGATATGTTTTGTGATGGTGTGTAGGCCTCTTGAAATTGTTTGTTCAGATGTGAAATTTTTGGGGAAATTTTACTAATTCCCTTATTACCTGAATCACTAAAATGCAAAAACTTAGACAAAAGCTCAAAGCGGTCACAAGACATGACAGATGAAAATAAATTAGAGTCCAATATCGGGTTCTTAGAGTAGTATGACCTAATTGAAGGTTTCACTACAAGACTCATATTCATGTAGAGAGCAAGGAAAACATAAATTTCATTTTTTGTGCAAGGGGTCCATTTCCATAACCTAGAATGTTGCCTAAAAAATCATGCCTTGTTTTGGCCATTTCAGCATCAGCATATTTGTTTGTCTCCAATACAATATTGTCAACTAATTTGTCATCGAAAAAGAAAAGAAAAGTGTCCAAAATACTTACTGGGTTGATTTTTGGACCAGAATCCACAACAAACTCCTCCCTTACAGGATTATAGTTGAACAAGTGTTCCCAAACCATTTCAGAACCAGAAGAAAAAACCAGGTAGGCCTAGGCCTACATTTAGTTCTGCATCACCTCCTCCTCTTTCAACAACATTGAACTCATTTTGTACTACAATGTTTTCACCTAGCCTATTTTCAATATCATCATCACTATTTTGTCCAAAGTCTAATACTTCAAACTCAGCTTGAGCAAAGTCATTGTCATATCCATCGTCGTCGAAATCTTCATCTGATTCAAGGTTCAAAAAGTCTGTCAATTTCACTGTCTCTTTCCACTAGGTGTCCTTCAAGATTACTCATTTTCAATTGATTTTAAAACATTTTACAAAAACGATAACAGTTTTAAAATAAATTCCCTAAAAGCTAGCTAACCTACAAACCATTCCCAACTCATGTTTATAAAACACAACAAATTGTTCCTGTCAAAACGGGATTTCCTTCTTCAAAACAATATAGTTAGCTTGTAAAACTAATAATAAGCATAACTAATAATAATAACTAAACAAAGGAACATAAAACACACAAAAAATATGTCAGTAGAACATAACCATCACACTAACAATGACTGTAAACAACAACAAACGTAAGCCGACAAACGATCGTCTGCACGGCAATGACGTCGTCTTGAATGCAGCTGATTTCTCAGATATTTTTTCTAAAGATCGATTTTTTCGAGATATCGACTCAATTAATCGAAAGTTTGAATCTTCTCCTTTCGATTGGTATACATTTTTCATATAAAACATTCGATAGTTGCCTGTTACAGCTACAAAAATAACCGACTACTCCATGACGTACTCAGTACGGCAAAACGCGATCTCAAGTGAAAGTGTCATGACGTACCTAGTACGGCAAAACGCGTTGAAGGGTTAATGGAACAATCTCATTCCTCAAACTTCATTCAAAATATATTTGGTGGTTTTCTAAATTATTTCCCATTTTTAGTTCTTTTATAATATGTGTAAAACAGTATAAATTTAAGTTCATAATTCTTTAAAAATAATATAAAGAAATCTCTATAAACATTTCTGCTAATCGTACAAGTCTCATTCTTATGTAAAAATGGAATATTAATAACTACGTATTGTTCGTGTTCAATACCATTTATGAGTCGTAATTCATATGTTATCTCCTGACTTTTTTGTCTCCGCATTTTAATACCTTAATAATCTTGTAATATTTACAACATTAATGATTTTTCTGTTCTGCCGTTAAACATTAATATGTATAAATTGTTTCCTGCCTGAATTGTGGTATTAAATTTTAAATTGTGTGAGCCTGTTTGTTAGCATTTTTTTAAACCTATCACATACATTTCAGCTACATGATGTTATTAGTAAAATCATTCTGCTTGTACTATTACCGTTGTGCTGGATTATGTGTTCTGGAGTTAGTAAAATTTTTTAGTCTTTATATTTGGAATTTTTATTGAAAACTGAAAGTACCTTGAACAATGCTTGATTTAGTTCTTTTTTATTTCAGTAACCTCCCTGTTATATCAACTGATGAATGTTTAATCTATTAAAATATACAACTGAAATTTGTTTGTAGGATGTGTATATAAATATTTTGAAGTATAAAATGAAATATAAATCATTGCACACTAAGTTATAAAAAAATACACAAACTACTACCATAGGTGTTATTAAAACAATACATTATGATGAGTTCTCTTTCCTCCCACATTTTACTATTTTAATCTTGTATTACATAAGTTGGATTCAGTATTTCTATTCATAATTAAATCAACAATAATTAACTGTGGTATAATAAATAATGTAATTAACTATTTCTGTATTAACTACCACCACTAGTGCAAGATCGTCACCATTCTGTACAACTTCAGCATCTTCTGGAAGTTGTACTTCCAGGATTCCATCATAAAGGAGATTCCTCAGCCCTGGAACCTACTGGAAACCACATGTCATTACCACCTCCAATTCCAAATCCTCCGTCCTTGTCCACCTGTTCTTCAGGTAGTTCTTACTTTTTGCGTAGTGTTTAGCTTGGCAAGCAAACTGACTGTGATTACAGCTACTTTGTAATTACATTTAGTGTAAATTAGCAAGCCTATCCGACATACATTGGTAATTAAAGATTGTCTGATTCTAATTACAGAAATTATTCGATCTTTGAGTGGTGTCAACAGTACCATAATATCACCACTCTTTCACACTTATGATTGAATTGTTATAAAATAGTATTTACATTGATGGATCAGTTTTAGGTTCCGTCTGCTCTCTGGTGGACCAAGTATAACAAAAGTCAGCTCCTAAATCTGACTCCTAAAATTGTTATTCATTTGTGAAGTGCCTGATGATGGAATCATTGATTCCATAAGGTCTTGCTATAAAGAAATAAATATTGGAAAATTGATATTTATTTACCAATGATTGTAAATTTTTTTCCATTGCTCTAAGATCCTTCATTCAAGCTTTATTGACTTGCATTTTTAATAAATCAAAGTGGAAAATGATTGGTAAAGTTGAAACCTTAAAATATACTTAACAGGCAATTCACAAATTCGGACCTTAATTTAAATTGACTATAGTTGATACCATTTTTTAAAACATTAGTAAGTATTTATTTAAAAATGGAATCAAGTACAAATCTAGTCCAGTCAAAATGCAGATCCGATATTCACATGCATAAAAAGACTCATTTGGTGAGGCAGAAAACCAATAAGTCACATAGTAATTCTTCACTGTCATGTCTGATGCTGTAAACAGTTCTGTCACGACAGATTTGGCACATAATGCACAATATTTAGTTTTAGACTAGGGTTACAGGTGGTTTGATTATTATTTTAGTTTTATTCAGTATCATTAAGCAGTTTAAGTCCTTATTGGAATCTAGTACAGTTAGTTGAAGCATATGTGTAATCTCAACTTTGTGTAACTAAAAATATTTATCAAAAGGTTATATAGTGTATTAGTTGCAATTCTCCAATGATGTTTGGTATGGCAGCTGTTGCAGCTGAACAAACAACATCTGTGGCTTCTGCGTATCCTGCATCGGCCAAGTCCGACAAGGAGTCTGAGTATGAGCAGAGAGTGTGCAAGTTCCTGGAGCAAACCAAGGGGGACTCCGACTATGAGGAGAAAGTCCGCAAGTTCCTAGATGAAACTGCCAAATGGTAATTAGTATTTTATAATGTTCCTTCTCAGAGATAGAATGTTTTCAGAACTTTTGCAGCAAATGTGAATAACAAGAAATTTGAGATCAGCTTGATACTATTTCTTCGCCTTTTAAACCGCCATGCCAGAAATGTACTGTACAACTATTTTTTAAATAAACACCACGCCCGAGTATACTCATTTCCATATTATCAGCTGTTTTATTTTTGTTGTATCAGCTGTTTTAATTTGCATTACTTGGTATTGTATCAGTTGTTTTAATTTGCATTACTTGGTATTCTATCATTTTAGAAATGTCTAGAAGATAGCTGTCCAATTTGTGGTGCAATCTTGTGGACATTACTCAAACTACTTGGACACCACATGCTTTGTATCGTACAAGAGTTCAGAAATTGTTACGTTGATATTTTACAAGGTGTTTTCCGATGTGTTTATTCGTACATAGTTTGTGTGATAGTTGTTATATATTGTAATTATTTGACAAATTGACATTATAAATTTGCAAACATTGTTAATTGTTTACTCAATTTATTAATCTTTAAATAACGTGTTTAATGTGTTATGTAAAAAACTCCAAAACATGGAAAAATACTCTGTGCAGGGGGTCTTAGTACGTAACTAAACCCGGTGATCGGGCGAATCCAGGAACGCGGCAGTTAAAAGGTTAAGATGTGTTCAATATATTGAGTGATAATTTTTTCCACTTTTGTGACAGTTGATCTGTCATGACATGAACCACCACCACATTCCCTGTTTCCCTTTCCTTATTTCGTAAACAAGGTTTACAGGCATTGCATGTTATGCCTTTCTTTGAATAAATTAAGTTTTTTTTATATATAGTGTTCTGAACATTGAAATCAAATTGTTTCATTGACTGCTAAATCATCTTACTTTTAAATTGGAAACCAAATATTTATTTTATCCTTTATGTTTTTAGGAAGAAAGAACGTAAAGCAATGGAAGAGAAAGCTAAAAAGAAGCGCAAGAAGGAGAAGAAAGCTCGTAGTAAGAGTAAGTGGATATGAATGTTTTCTTTTAAGGCTATGTAGTTTGCGATTCATTAAAGAATGACAGTTTTCAGTGTTATTTTTAAATAACTTTTTTGTTTTGATTTACAGAAAATGAAACCAGTTTGGGAAATATTGTACTTTAAAAACATTAACCACAACTGTGATAGTAAAAGCGGCCAAGAGAAAGACATATGTGGTTAAAGAGAATTTACCATTATGACAAAGGTTGTGGAAAGAAGAAATAAATGCAGAAATGGAGCAATTAACAAATTTTTCTCGATAATGGTTTAGTCATATTTAAAAAATGTTACTGTTCATGTTTTAAAACTTCTTTATACTATGGGATCAAGAAAATCCTTTAAAATTATTCTTTTTTTTCAATGTTACTTAAATATTGCAGGCAAGAAGAAGAAGCGTGATGAACGCAAGAAGAAGAAAATCATGAAGGAGCTAGAAGAGAAGAAAATACGAGAAGTGTTGCGTAAACAGAGACGTAGAAGTAATGTTGACGAAGAAGATGAATTCTTGTATGGAGAAAAACCCGATCTCAGGTGAGGTTTTAATAAACTGTAAATCTCTGTATATAAACCCTCAATGGGGTTAACTTATCATCCCCATCCCTCATTTTAGGATTGGGGTTTGAGATTCTTGTATCCCAAAAACCATGAGTTTTAATCTTTATAATAATCCCCTTTGGATATTGGTTGATATATTTGTATTCAAAAAATAATAAGGAGGCTTAGGTGGTACTGTTGGGACATATATAAAGGTATACTGTATTTATAGATTTCATTGGTTCTACAACTAACAATGTTAGAATAAGAATAACGGGTCACCTTTATGACTTCAAGCATAATGACAAAAAAACAGTCATTCATTTGGAAAAATACATAACAAAGCTTT
Organism: Homalodisca vitripennis; assembly: GCF_021130785.1. NCBI lineage: Eukaryota > Metazoa > Arthropoda > Insecta > Hemiptera > Cicadellidae > Homalodisca > Homalodisca vitripennis. Next base: position 28,394 of record NW_025782199.1, read on the forward strand.
TAAAAATCTATATGAAGTGAAAAACAATAAGTAGGGTTATAGTTTAAATACTGTATATCTCAATTAAGATGTGAAGGAAACAGAATTTTTCCGGACATTTGCCAATGAAACGTAGTGTCACTGATTTCTTGTTTCACTGAACGATGGTCACAATCCTTCCATCGTCAAAAATAACCTTCAATCCAAGAATAAATTAAGATATCCTGAAGAAGTATATCAAATTGTAACAAAAATCAAAATTTCCTTATGGATTACATTTGATAATTAATTTAGATCGTCTGAACACATATCTAGACCACCATATTTAAATATGTTACAAAATTATTTACATACACACACTCACATGTATATATACACGTATACAGGGGTGCTGAAAAGTCCCGGGACGGTCTAATAACTTTTGAACTAATTACAATATAAGAACCAAAATTTACATCAAGCTTTTGCTTATATAAAACTATTATTTTATGTATTTCACCATAATATCCTGCTTATGGGGGACGTCCCGCTAGGGGTTGGTGAAAATTCTTAAATAGAAGCATAGGTCGAGTCGTACATCAAATTAAAGCTCTTTTTAATTGAAACATTTTAGCGAAAATCTGACGTAAAACAGTTGACGCATTACAAAATGGCGGACACTCAAAGATTATAAAATACAAAATTTTTCAAATGCAAACATTCTGGTTGTTAGAGAAAACTGAGACACTTAATCGTTTATTTTACTTCTTTTACTTCGAATCACTTACCAAAACAGTTATAACAAATGTTCAAAGTGTTTGCCTTCAGTTTGCTGACAATATCCCAATCGATTGTAGAACGCTGATATCGCATTATTTATCTGGAAATTCCTTATCAGCAGGTAAGGTTATTACCTTCCTTATCTGGGAAAAGTATCATTAAACAGATGCCTTACCTCATCACATGATCTAATACGGTCACCAAACCCGCGCATCATTAATAAAGTTATTCTTTCTCTCTCGGAAAGCGCCATAGCAAAATAAACTAGCACTACTGAAACTACTTGCAAAATTAGGGCTTGAAGATTTCTAAGTGACTGATTTGATAAAACAACTGTATCTGTCAGCTGGCAATTTCATTGTTGTATTTTTGGTCTTGTTTGCTCCAGCTGATTACCTTCCAGATAAGGAAGGTAAAAACCTTACCTGCTGATAAGGAATTTCCAGATAAACAATGCGATATCAGCGTTCTACAATCGATTGGGATATTGTCAGCAAACTGAAGGCAAACACTTTGAACATTTGTTATAACTGTTTTGGTAAGTGATTTGAAGTAAAAGAAGTAAAATAAACGATTAAGTGTCTCAGTTTTCTCTAACAACCAGAATGTTTGCATTTGAAAAATTCTGCATTTTATAATCTTTGAGTGTCCGCCATTTTGTAATGCGTCAACTATTTTACGTCAAATTTTCGCTAAAATGTTTCAATTAAAAAGAGCTTTAATTTGATGTACGACTCGACCTATGCTTCTATTTAAGAATTTTCACCAACCCCTAGCGGGACGTCCCCCATAAGCAGGATATCATGGTGAAATACATAAAATAATAGTTTTATATGAGCAAAAGCTTGATGTAAATTTTGGTTCTTATATTGTAATTAGTTCAAAAGTTATTAGACCGTCCCGGGACTTTTCAGCACCCCTGTATGTGTATGTGTGTGCTTGTAGAAAAAAGGCAACATTACTACTGAAGTACTGTTGTACTATATTTCTCTTTAAACGTCTCCAAGTAGAAAACAGAAGAAAATGTATAATGAAAAACATAATATATAAAAAAACAATATAATTCTGAAAAAGTGTAACATATGCTTAAACTGTCAGTAGTCTATCCACTTTATTCTATAAGGGTACAAAAATAGTGCCACTTAAACACAATTAAATGCTGATATTAATTTAAAATAAAAAAAAATGTTACATTAGTTAATTTAAATGTACTATAATAACGTACACCTTAAATAATTATCTTAATTCTTCCCTAAATTGGTTTTTATATTTAAAAAATCCTCAAAAGAATATAGAGGCAACTTGATTAATAATCCTTTATTTCTTTTTTCTAAAATATAACTAAAAATACTATGAAATAAATATGGTAGATACCTACACTAATGTACAGTGTGTGTGTGCGCGCGCGTGCGTGCAAGTGTGTGCAATGGATGTATAATTAATTATGATTTATTGTAAGTACTAAGGTTCAAAAAATAAAATCATGTTGGCCATCTGAAGTGCCAATGTAATGAAGCATGGGAATATTTCCAGCTAACTGGGTGCATCAAAGTTGGAAAAGTTTTTTATTTAAGATTCAAAATTCTTTATTTTTTATTATATAATATTATATAGTGTGTTTTTCAATCATGTTACAATAGACTTCTTCAAACATTTAACACATTTTTTCTTTTACAGGTTAAGTTTACCAGATTTAGAAGATCTGCAGAGTAAACTCAGTTACTATGTGAAAGTTGAAAAAGGAAATTCATCCAAAAAGTAAGTGACAATCAAATTATATATAAAGTCTGTAAGTAATACAATACTATTATATGTGTATATTAAAGTTATTATAGTTTTTGTTGATGGTTGATTCTTTGTATATGTAGCTTTTTATTAAATAGGGATCTGGAATCGTACATTTTCATTCACTGAGTGCCAAATAGATGTATAACGATCAGACTATAAATAGATTTTCTTCTGGCTACAGGAAACAGTTGTGATAAACTAAGGTGAGACTGTAATACAGGCTGGAGTGCTAACTCCTCCCACCCCGACCATCAGTCACTACATCACACTATCTGTCGGCCGGCCGTAAAGTCCTCATGTATTTATCGCACCTGATTGATTTTAAGTACACGAATCATCTGTTATTAACAATTATAGAAAATCAAACTTAATGTAATTTAAAATAATAATAGTAAATTATTACAGTAACGTTTTAATAATATTATCCATTTATAAAAAATGTTAATATGTAATTTGTGTACAAGCATATTTGGCAGTAGGTATTAAATATTTTGCAGTATAAAGATTTTTACAATATAAACCATCAATATTGACAGTATTCTTTATATGTTATATATCATCTCCGTGTTTTTTTCTGAATTCCTGTTTGCATTTAGAAACCAGTACACATGATTGAGCAGTCAGTAGTCGGTTTGTTGCTTTTAATATGAGCAACCAGTAGTGTAATGTAAAACATATGAGTCAAAACTGTGTTTATTTTCATTAACTTTAATGAAAATATCTCAAAATTAGAATAAAAAAGCATAGAAAAAAATAGGTAAGTTTAAAACAATTTTTTATTAGTTCTTTAATGTATTACTTCATACTGCTTTTAATTCCATATCCTTTAATATAGTTATCTAAAAGTAATAATGTTATAGGTGTTTTCATCAATATGTAAACAATTTTTGTTGACCAGGAAAGAGAAAGCTAGCAGTGTCGAACAACTTGTCGCTGTATCTCAAGCCAAAGCTAAAGCCAGTTCTCCTAAGATACTTTACCTTCATGATGAAGAGAAGGAGGAAGCCCGGCAAAGAAAAATTGGTTAGTTTGTGTTACACTTGTTTAATTAATAAAAATGGTTAAGATGTGTATTTTAGTCTAAAATAGTATTTATTAAATTTATATTCATAATGTAGTTGGTACAAAAATCTAATATTATAACATATACCAATGAAATAACGTGAAAAACATGTAAGGTAATTACCTCAAAGCCAAGACAGGGAATTTTTTCTTTTGTAATCCCAAACCCAGTTTTTGGCTGCTGCACCATTACAAATTTAGTAATGGTATACATTTTTGGAATTAAATTGTGATATTTTTACTTGGAAAGTATTATAAAGAAAAAAGCTGTTATTAAGGCCACATGTAAAGTGATTTTTCATTATTAATTTTTTCTAAAATATTGAAACAAAAATCTTAAACGACAGAAATATTGGCTCTTTACATTCTTTATATGTGCTCTTTTATTTACAAAACATGCTTATTCCTATATTGAAGTAGCGTATTCATTTTAGAAATCAGTTGTTACATTTTTCCATAAAAATGGTTGCTCGTCATCAAAAATGTACACTCTTGCTATATGAAGGTTTAAGCTCTCCATGATGCAGTTGATGCACAGGTTCCTCCCAGTACTTGTTTTCCTATTTTCAGATGCCTCACGTACAAAAAGATACGGTTGAAGTGCGAAGAGATCCAGCCTATTATTAGAAAATATTTTAACTTGCTGACTTATTTTATTGCACACCTGTGATGTAATATCAGAGTTGGTCTGTTAATAGTAAAGGTGCTTAACAACTTAATGTTTCTGGGTCGAGTAGTCTTTAAATGAATACAGTATAACCTGCGATATCCGGCCTGTCAATACATGATAAAACATTTGATGACTATAAGCTTTGCTAGGAATGAATGCCACACGGACAAGCTAGATCACTTTCTCTCCCGCACATCGGCAGCATTTATTATAGTGGGTATACTGTAATACCCACATTGGATTATTTACAGTTATCAAAATTACATTTGATTGATTTCTAAACTCTAATAAATAATAATATAAATCTGGACTAATTACAGATAAAAAGAAGATGGACATGTTTGAAGATTCACCACCACCATCGAGGTCACAGGATGCAAAGAACGTACCATTACCATCGGCTCCTCCTCCCCCCTCTTCGTCCAAGTTCAAAATGCAGATAGGCACTGCCCAGAACAGGTGGGTAAGGGGCAATGTGTGGTGGGCTGTGATTATATGTTCGTGTATCACCTTATTAAGTCAGATGTTATTTTGTAATAACACAGTCTTCTAATTTTCTGTAGTGCATGGCTTTGTACGAGTTGAAAATTAACTTCTCCCTTTATCTCCATAAACTGTTATTAATTATTATTGGGAAAAATAATATGAACACAATTATTGTAATGTCCAGTGAATAGAAAACGGAAAAAAATAACTGTCTGAATATCAAATTCAGCAGTGTCTACAATAACATTTACAGCAAAAAAACAATCATTGGTATCCTTTTTCATTGTTATCGACTTAAAAACTGGAAGTTATTGCTTGTTATTTGCTTCATATGTCTAAATGCAGAAATAAACAAGCAAAATTTTAATGTAACTTTTGTTATTGTAGCTCTACTAGTTAGTTTGTGGTTAACTTTCACACTAAGGAATCAGTTGTGACACATCATTACCTGTTCAAATTTTTATTTTACGAACCTTATCAAGTCTACTAAAAAAGTAATGTTAATTTGACTCTAACCGAATTCGGTCATTATGCTACAGTAAACAGCCAGGCACAAACGATCATTGGCAAGTGCTGTTATTGCTGGCATTAACACATTTGCGCACAATCCCTCCTTTAAAGCTCTAAAATTATAAATTTGTCTTGAGTTCAAAACGTGTCTGGAAGTAATCTGAAAAGGTTTTTTTACTAAGAACTGTAATAAACAAAATAAACTGTCCTGCATGTATAATATATGCAACAGAAACTTTAGGAATTAGGGAGCCAAGTTCTGAATTAACAGAATTTCTTCTCATAACAAGTTCCAAATAAAAGTTTTAATCATACAAAATTAAAATATGCTATTTTCAGCTGCTGCCATTTTTATAATCAGCTAGCCATTTTATTTTGTTGTTCGCATAAAAAAATGTTGTTAAATATAAAAAATATCCACCTTTTTATATAAGGGAAAGGAATGTCTATGCATTTTCTCATTAGATGACTCTCATTTAGGTTTCATTCCCTTCTCTTAATATTTTTTTGTTTTGAGATAAGCAGCAATCACTATGATATATCTCAGTAAATACCAACAAAAGAGAGGGGGTGGATTTAGGGTTTCGAACCCTTTTAATTAGGGAAAGATACAGTTTTTGTGAAATCTATGGCCAACGATATAAGGCGATTTTTGAACAGATTTTCAACTCATTTAAAGAAGATCTTGATTTAGATTCTTTATTTTAAAACTTTCAACAAATTATAAATCAGAGAGTGAAGAAGATATTTAGTTGGTGATAAACATTAATATTCAAAACCACTTAGAGAAAACTAATGATAGGACATTTTAAAGCTATGGGCATAAGGTAGAAAGAATCTTAATTTTTTTTTAATATTTTAACTGTAATCTTTCTGTAATCCATTTGTACATATTTTTTGTATGTAAATGTAATATTTAAATGTAAAAATTAAACTGGATATAAATTTAGAATTTTTTCCTTCATTTATTGTAAAGGTATTTGTAATTAATAGTTCATGAAATATTTATAGCGTATAACTATCTATATTGTTTTAACAGAGTAAGGGGATTTTTAATATATTTCAATAAAATAAAACCTAAGACGTTTGTGTCTATTTTGTGGAATAAACTCATAAGAAAACATGTACAATAAGTTTCTCTTCAGGTTTTTTTTTTTAAAAACATACTGGATGTGGTGATTTAAGTTGTACAATGCAATATTTATTGTTTTTATTATTGTACCTGTGATTGAACATTACATTAACCATTTGAGGGCCAGAGTTAAAAATTGTATGTGTGTCTCATACAATATCATTAAAGATTTATATTGATATTGTGGTAGAACATGCTTGGTTGTTTTTCAAGCATGTTCTACCAAAACTGAACAGAAAAACTCAATGAGGAATATTTACATGCATTGGAGGAAAATATATCTTGGACTTATATTCAACATGTTTTTGTGTTTTTGGTACTGTTATGTTCGCAATTTAATTCTTCATTTAAAACTATAAGTATTGTACCAAAATAAAAATAGTATTTACTAAAATATTTATAAAAATCATTTACACAACATTTTTTAAATCAAATTACAGGTTTTTTACTAAAACATTAGAACAAGAAATGCTTTTACTGCGAGAAACAGTTTTATTTTCTTACCCATTATGTAATGAGTAAGATCACAAAATATTATTTTATTTAGATAGTAAATAAATAAATAGTATACATTTTTGCAAAACAAAAACATCTGCTTATTTATGGAATGTAGTCAACCATAAACAAGCAACATATAAACTAAACATACTGACAAGTTTGAAACACTTACATTATAATATTGTGAAGTTGTCATTATACATTTTTTACTGCATGTCTTTATTAAATGTTCAACTATCACACAAAAGTTATTTACACTATATACAAACTTGGTTTACTTTTTTTGTACACACGTTTGACAAAGCAAACCGAATGGTTATATCCTTTACATTGGTTGCACACTAATCTTGTTTTATCAGTCATTGCTCTGTTTTGCATATCCAACAGGTCTTTACCTTATTTTCAGGCAATCTTTCAAGACTAAGTCGTTTTCCATTACCATCCCCACTTCCAGGAATATTTTTTTGCATAACCTTTCATCGGATATGCTTTCAATAATACTGACAATAAACTGGTACCTTGCTTGATGTTGTTGTTTACATAATTTTCTTTGTATAGTAAACAACCATTCAAAACCATCCTAGCAAAAAGGTTGTACATGACTTATTCCAATACTTGCTTTGCTCATTTAGGTAACTGTAGAAAATCATATCAAAGCGATCAATTCCTCTCATGTATTTATTGTAAATCAGTATTATTTCAGGTTTTTAAATTTCTGTTATTTCTCTTCCTCATCACCTTTTGGTCATTTCTACATTACTTACACCTGTTTTTTGAAGAAATTAGGAGAACTGGTTGCTTGATTTTGATTTTTAAAACAATATTTTCCTTTTCACAGTCAACTGTTTGTATATTTTATCCAGTTTTTAATTGAGATTTTGTTTCATTTGGCAAAACTCTTCCCTGTTCCTGTCATGAAGGTACTTTTGCATAAATCATTTGAGCAAGAGGAATGCGGGTAAAAATATTGTATGCAGAAGTAAATTGTCTGTATTAAAGAAATTTGCAAAGTGATAAAAGCTTAGACATAACTGTATACAGAAGGCCTTTGTTTTTTAAATTTAATTTTTATCTCATTGTCACCTGTCTTCTTTACTGCAAAAAAC
>NW_025782200.1:0-37087 GCF_021130785.1 Homalodisca vitripennis
AAACATATCATACCTACTTTGCACATTAATAAACAATAGTAACCAGATTACAAAAAATTGTATATTTCACCCAAGTATTAATTATTGAAAAAGTATACAATGTATTACAGAAAACCAAGACGTGTTTAATTGTTAACTGTCATATTAATTGCACAGGATTTTTGCAATATTCCAAATTCAATTATAATAAAATCACGGTGAATATTATAAAAATCCTTTCACAATTTACGTTTCTTGTTATAGTTCACATAAAACATTCAATATGACTACAGAAATTAAAAAAAGTCGTTTAAAAAGAACTTGGTGATAAAATATTCACAGAAATTTGTAAAAGTTATAATACCTTTCACAATATAATTGCTAAAATATGTTAATGCTCATAAAGCTCCGGCGACTGAAGCGTTTTTGGGGCCGGTGGCTGTAGAATGTGGTAGCTCGATAAACATTTTACTTGTGTAGCTCACCCCTTTGTAAATATTGTATGAGAGGCAGAGCACGTGGCACACAGCAATTCACTCTCTGCTTTTTTTTACTGTGTGTGCAATTGCTCAGTATGGTATCTGCTAAAAGCTAATAAAATACTTTTGCAGAATAAATTTAACAATGTTTGAAATATTTAACAAACGATACTGGAATTTAACACGATAATTAATCTGAAACTAACTATCGTATTTAAGAATAAATAAAAATAATACGGAGTTTCCTGCTCCCTCCGAATTGACACTGGTATGCTATGGTGTAAGATTCCTGCATTAAATGAATTCTAATAACACTATCTACGAGAGTGGTCAAAACTTACTGGCCTCTATTTGAACATGGAAACTGGTTTGTGTATTGTGTTGGTGCCAAGACTGGGAACGGACATTAGCATGCTAGAGTAATGCTAGAATACTAACAACCATTTAACTCTTTGAAAACTCAAAATGTTTGTTGTTGAAATTATATAATTATCGGCTTTGATGAAAGACTAATCGTGTGGATTAAAAATATATCCAAGAGAGCGAGTTCAAATTATGAAGTTTGAAAATAAATCAAATTACTGGCATTACTTGGTCTTATTAGACAGGATGAGTGCCAAACATTTTTTACATTGGTTGTAGTGTAACCAAGATGACAACAACAATTTGGAGATCTAAATAGATTCACAAACAACACTGAGTATAATTCAGATAACAGTTTTAACTATGATATAATATCACCGACGTAGGTAAATTAGAAATACGTTCCTAAATATCCAATATCTAACTTTTCTGTTATATCGGGAACTTGGGAAATTAAGTGAAAAACTTTGGTGAGTTGAGTTAAGGAGTTAGAAGCTTAATCAATCCAATAGTAATAGTTTTGATGTTTTAAGTATTAATATATAAATTAGTGTAACTAAATAATCCTACACCTCATTGATCGCTCTGTATTAATTGTGGGAAGGATACAACTTTTAGATGCAAACGTTTCAATTAATGATGTTTGTTATGTTAATAAATTACTTTTAAATATAACTTAAATGATTACTTATCAAAATCTTAAGTTCCAAAACAATATTTTATGTATGATTTTCTGATTATAAAACTTTTTGTAAAATGAAGAGATTGGGTGCTAAAAAAATGTAACAATGAAAGAGTAGCGAATGTTATAACTGAATACTAATGAACATTACTATATATATTATATATATATATATATATATTGATATATATATATATTATACAATGAACAGTATTAAGCGTGAAGTAATATCACTGACCGTTAAGAGGTTTAAGAGGAACGGTACCTTTCAAGAAATTGTGAGTTATAAAAATATTGATATGATATTAAAATTGCCAGTCAGTATTTAAAAACTTAATACTTTGTTATAAATAGTTTTAAAAACCCCTGTTTCAGGGTTGAACCCTGTAGGGATCAACTTCTGACTGGCTTTATATATTCCCAGTTGAACCTACCAATAAGTACATTAAAAAAACCATAACCAAAGCGTCATTTATATTCCTTGTTACACATCCATGAACAGTGTGGCCGCATCCTCACTAATCGCAAAACGTCGAGATATTTGGATAAACCGAGTTGATTAATAGGTCTAGCGTTTTATGCAGAGGATGACTATTTGGAGTTTGTGTTGAAACTCTCTTTGTTAAATATTCTTGATATCTGAAACATGAAGAAGTGCTGTCGCTTTGACGGTAAGAGAATTCTGGAGCACAGCTAGCCTTACGTTCTTCGAATGGGACATTCCTGAGATATAGAGACCGGTATACATTCCTCATTGGGATTATGTCAGTATTTCCTTGAAGAACTGTCCGCACTGATACCTAGAGATGTAACGATCTATCGAGCCCACGATCTCGCAAGGTGAGTAGTCCTGGGATCGACCCGGTAGCCCCCGTTAGCTTCCTTATTTCTCTGTTTATGTCCTCCAGGTCTAGTAGCAGACTTCGGAGGTCGGGAGAGCTTGTCCGATTGAGTCTATGGTCACCCGCGATCGAAAACGATAGCGTATGGTTTTTCCTAGCTTGAGATTCTCTCGACTGGCTGGTAGACCATCACATCCAAACTCACGACCTTTCCCTCCGAGTTCATCTGGTCAGGAAGCGATCCTGCATCAGAATGAATCTGAAACACACAAAATCTATATATATGTTTTCAGACATACAAGTTGGAGGATTGTTGTATATTGTTACTGATGACACCGGTGGCTCAAATACGCCCGTCCGGTCAAACTGCGGGCTCAGCATGCCCTTTCTAGGGTGCCAGTGTTTTCAGACACCGCCCGTGTGGATGTCATTAGAGGGGGAGCTATGTGGCAATGGTGGAGATGGTAAGCAGTAGGGCAGAGTATATTTGTTAATTATAATTTTTTCTAATCTTATTTTAGCTGTGATTATAGTTCTTTTGTTGTTTTTAGTTCTAAGCATTGTTCTGCAAGTTGAAATACCATCTTGAACTACTTTCTTACAAATGGTTACATCAAATTTTTCGCATAAGTATAAAAAAATCTTCTGTAACGGTGTTCTACAATACATTTGGCATTAAATAATTTATTTTACTTAAATTTAATTTTAAGATCTAAGCTATTTATTTTTCTTCAGTTAATCATTATTAATTATTGTTACTGCTTATTCTCTATTTTAGTTACGTAAAGCTTTACAGATTTTGAAATAGGTTTTCGTTTATTAAAAAAATCTTTTTTAGTCTTCAATTTTTTTAAAATATTTTATACTGTTGTCTAGGATCTCAAAATGACCCATAGATTAGACCTGACATGTAGTAAATGCCAGTTATAATTAAATATAATTGCCGGAGACTGTGTCAATGTTAATGTGGTGGTGGTTCGTTCAATTAAGGCAATGAACCCTTGACCCTAAAAATTTTTCAAATTGTTTCGTAGCTGCATGTTATAACATAATATCTAATGAAAACGTGACCTTCAAACCCTGTCAAAAAAATGATTAAACACTCCTTATAATCTTTCCTTTTTTTAATTGAGTTAAAATGCAGAAAATAAATCTATATTATTATATACAAATCTAATAATATCTTGTCTGTATGTGTAGTTACTCAAACACGTAAAAACTACTTGATCGATTGTACTGAAAAGTTATAATCGACATTCTTGGTGGTCCTCCGTTAACACACAGGACCTATTCATATTTTAGAAAATTATATTTTACAATTAATCACTCACTACCGGTATACAACCACTATAACATTATATTTATAGACTGGGCTTAGTCAGACATAGTACTTTTAAATCACTTATCATAGTCAAGGGAAATAATAAGAATAATAATTTATACACAATTTAATCTGGTGATAATGAAATGGGTTTTCCCTTATTAATAATTATCAAAATAATTTACACAAAATGTCATATTGTTACGTGCAGAAGCTTTTCTTTGTCTGGGTTTGGTTTTTATCGGGATTTGTTAAAGAAGCTACAAATAAAATGTTTTTATTTATTACATCGTAATTGTGTTCGTTGAAAGAATCTAAGGACTCGATTTTAGCCTATCTTTAAACCATATAATATTTCTATTGTAACTAAACATAATTCCTAAGCCTCTTCACTAAAAATATCATTAAATATTGGGAGAGAAATTCCTAGACATTTTTAGAAATATTTATATAAAACCATTTCATTCTCAAACTTCAGGGTAACCATCCTTAAACTATAAATAATAAAATGGGTCAAGAGATCTTTCAATAACTATTACTTATATTAGGATTGTTAGGAAGGCCTGTTTTTAAAATATAGTTCGTGTGAAGCAATCGGCAATTGCTAATCAATAAAAAAGAAATATCTTTGTTCACTATTTAAAATAATGTGGGGATGGGTAGTTGAGTCGTTTTATTTTGATTGTTATCCTTGGTAACGTCACTCAGGTGGACAACTCCAGCTCAGGTGCAGTGTCATGACAAAAAAAGAGTTAAAAAATTTTTTATCTCGTCAAACTGGATCGTTTTTAAAAACGATTTTATTATCAATGAAAATATTGGTTATATGCTGTTAAAAGCGTAAATGTAAAGTTGCACATGAATTTTTCTTTGTTTTACGTTTAGGCTGCCATGTTCCTAATAGTCACACAACCACTATTTTGATGGCCAAGTAACTTTGCAATTTTAAGTAAAATAATAATAATTGTTTATAACTGAAGTCATATAGTAACCTAGAATAAGAATTTTGTGAGAGGCCAGGAAATGATTTCTGAGTTTTCTGGTAGCGCCATGTCTAGTTTGGAATACAATGAGCCCACTCATAGATTTAAAAAAGCCACTGCTGGATTAGTTTGAATAATATGGTTGATCACTAGAAATGATTTCAACTTTTTAAATATTTACTTCAAAGTTATAATTTGACTAAAAAATCTGATTTTAAATATCATTAATAATCCACACAGTTAAAAATCGGGCATACTATCTGTCATAAACTTCCATGTACAAAGGCAACGATTTAAATGGAATAGCTTGAGTTTTTAAAACTGCTGTAAAAAGTATTTATTTCTTAATTTTATGAAATGATTTTAATGATTGTAAAGTGTAATGAAAAAATCATGTTTGAAAGTTAATTCTAATATATGTTTTAATTGCTTTTAAAATGAAATATAGATGTCGTCAAGCTCGATAAAATCTAATATACATCTAATAACTGCGTTGCTTGAAAAATTATATGAATTAAACGTTTTTCGTTTTTATACTTAAATATCATCTTAATAGTGAAAAATAGTTTAAAATAAATTTAAAACAAATTTTATATTTTATTATCAAATTATATTTGTAGGGAAGAGAATCAAATAATTAAAACGAATGGAGAGAATAGTTCCCTTAATAATACATGTTCCCAATCCCCCATAAGTGGCTACAATGAAAACTATACTGCCAACGCGGAATACTGCCAACTTGCTTAATTCACATTTGAGGTAGATTTCTTAGAATTTGAACGTGAAGCTTTGAGCATATATAAATATTATATGCAATATCACGCAGCATTTTAAGCGCATTAAACTGCCGTAATGTCTTCGTAAACTCACACTATTGGTACAAAGACAATACTTCAAGATCGTAGCTCTCGGCATTTATGCCAAACATTTTAAATGGACTGTTTTCCAAATATAGATTCAAAAAATAATCAATAATTTTATAAATAAGTGGATAGTAATAAAATACATTTTATACTTGATCATACTAGGTCCTCTTTTAGGTTTTAAGACGGGCCATTCAAAGTTTGGGAGAACATCATGGATTATAGCTCAGAATAATTTAATATTGGATAGCAAACAAAAAAATTTCTGAGATCAATATTTAAAAAAGTAGGTTTGATGTTATTCAATTATTTTTATATCTCAAACGGTTTCAAGATAACGATCATAAATTGTTATGAGCAATAATGAGAGTAACACTGTAGAAATAATTGTAGACTGGATAATAAGCCGTAATTTATAGCCAATTAAATTTGAACTTGGTACATATATACTCGTAGTACTAACACATTAAATACGGCCATTGCTATTTCAGAAAAAACAGAAATGATACGTATTCTTAATGTGGTCAACACAATGTCAAGAAAACTTTAATACAAAATTAAGATGGGTGGCTGCTCAAATGTTGGAAAAAGTAAATTAGTATCTATTACGGCATTCATCGTAAAAAACTGAGAACAAATTTAAAGATGCCTAGGACATTTATAATCTTATGTTTTTTGTATAAGGAATTGAAAATAATAAATTGATTTTAAAAAAATATGAATCTTATAAACATACCAACCTTTGGAGTTTTCTTGAGAATAAGTGTTTGTAAGAAAACCTTCTGAAACTACTAATGCACCTTCCCTTAATATTTCCTAGATGACGTAAAAAAGTTTCTTTTGACAACTGGAGGAGATATTTTTTATTAGTTTTGAGGAGTTATGTTTGTGAATTTGGCGTGGCCAGCGAACAAGTTGCCCAGAACATGATAGTCATCAGCTGAGCGAGGACCAATTAGTCTAGTAATTTAATACAAATGGAAGCCGACTACTGTGTCGGCATAATCCATTACAGGCATATTTCCTGCCATCGATAGGCAGGCCAGTGGAACGGCTGTTAGTCACAGTTATTGTATGGAGGAGGACGGGTTAGCAGTGAATATTCTAGGCCCCAATTCGTATTGCTATACCATCCTTTGGAATGTATATATAAATGTACTAATTTAAAATAACCCCATATAAGTTTTTAGATAGAAGAAATCGAGTTGGCATATTCATCCGTAAATTGGTGTAATTACAAATATTAATTTCTCTGGAAAGGTACCCCTTTTTTCGTTTGGGGTGTCGCCAATGATTGTTGCCAAGGTATTCAACATATAAAATGTAGATTACAATAAAAAATATAGTTGGAATGCTAGTTGTCAAAACTAGTGGTTTTGTAGCGATGGAATAAAATTATTTTACTACTGTCTTCCACATGTGACATGGTGATAAAGGGAAATTTGGTACCATGTTTAAAAGCCTTGCGAGAAATTATAAACTTGCAAACAATTACGATTGAAAGGCATTAAACTAGATTTGTAAATGAATATATTAAATTCAAGCACATATATAATTTGTTTAACACTTTATTTAAAAACAATATGTAGAATCTTTAATTAATTAATTGTTTTCATACACCTGTCCAGTTTCTAATTTTATTATTAACTAACACATGCCTTCCGGTATCACTCCACTGTATTGCACTACTATGTACAATAATATACAATAGAAAGAACTGTTGTTACTCTCTGTATCTCTTCTTCTATGTCCTCCTACAATTGGAACTATGGTACACAACCTCTATACTTGTACATATTCACCCATTTCTAATGATTTGCATCTAACTAGTAATGAGTAAATTATTGTTAGAATTAGTCAGTTATTAAAACCCAACTAATTTTGACTTTCTATTCTATGTCAAAATAATTATTGTATAAGGAATATATAGTTAAACCAGTAATACAAAAACAAAGCAGCCTATTTCTTGTTTCCTTGCCTGATCTGCCAACTGTTTATATACTATATTAGGTAATCTGTGTTAAAGGAATACCAATTAGTTTGAATATTATGTTATGGCTTAGATACAAAGCCTAAACTGTTTTTATACGCATAGCAATTGTACAATTTAATTTATTCAAAATTGTATATTTCTTACATAAAAGTTTATATTTGTTACATAAAGTTTAAAACAAATAATAAGTTCTTAATTTTCGGTAAGCAGGTAATTATGTGAGAATCCCATTGTGTAAACCGGTTATACAGTGATAAAGATACGAGCAGATTTTACGGGGCATTAGATAAAAATTATAATTTTTTTTTAAATTATCTGAACATGTTTTATTTTCCTAACTACATTGGAAAACACGCACACACACACACACACACACACACACACACACACACACACACAACACATATAATATATATATAGGATATATAATATATATATATATATATATATATATATATATATATATATAAGTAGATAGTAATATGGGGTTCCTGGCGCACTTTCGGAGCCGACCGAAAAAGCAATGTAAAAATACTGTTGCAATGTACACATAAAGGAAGCTGAGAAATAAACACCAGCAAAATCTCAATGAAAAATTAACCGAATCTACAGTCGTTTCGTCTCCAAAGCGATCCAGGATCGGCACATTACTATCTACCTCTGTGGAATGAAAAATTAACCAATATCTACAGCTGTTTGCTTCTCTTACATTTCGTTAAGCCTGGTGCTTTGTAAAATGTTGTCAAATCTGCTACGAATAAAGGATAAAATCTTCAATGACAGTCGAGGTGTGCTACTTACAGACCGACCATCACGATAATCACTTCGCCCGCGTCGTATCCGTTAGTGATATCACGCCGTGAGAGGCGCAATCGTTGGTTACAAGCACCATTTAGTTTAAAATAAATTTTTCTATCTAAATGGAGCGCGATTAAAAATATCATGTCCCGTTCCTGCAAAATAGGAAAATTTTTAAGAAAAAACTATGATCGCCATTATAATTCTAAAAGTCATGAAAAAAACCAAGCAAATTTTACAATAATGAATCTAAATTATTTAAGACAGTGGGCTAGAGAAAATAAAATTGCCGATCCACGAAAACCATGTTTAAATTATTGAGTAAATTAAGCGTGAATTAAAGAGAAATTTTCAAAGTTGAAAAGGAAAAATCTCGACCTATTTAATGATGAAAAAACTTCATTCAAAATAGCTGAAAAGTTGGCTATCGGTGACTAACGATAAAACCAAGTCTGAAATGATCGAAGAAATTGATTAAAACTCTCTTAAAGTAAAAATCCGAAAATATCATTGATGTAGAAGTTTTATCCCTCAATACACGGTCTTTTCAAGCAATAACATTTTAACAAACTTGAACGACAATTCCATGTCAATTTACAAATATCTTTCAATTATGCGGTCAGGAAAATTAAAAGTTTAATCGAGAAATTTCAAGAAAATGTTAAAAATATGAAGGGCTATCTCTCTTTGGAATGTGAATACGAAACGAACTTTAGTTGAATGGTGAACCGCAAAACACATGTCTACATGTATTTTTTAACTATCAAAGCAGACGAAATCTTTTGACGTAAAACGACTTTATTACTAAGCAATTTTAATAAATTAACACATCGAGAACAAACGAATAATCCAAATAAAGGTTCCCGGATGGACATTTAAAAAGTTGTAAAACAACTAGTTTTGAGCCTTAACAAACACGAAATGATGAAATGCAGGATCATACATCGAATTTTACCAAAGAATATCAAAGATAAAAAAGCTTGTATAAATATAAAAAATAGAGATGATTTTTGCTTTATATACTCAATAAGATGTGCTATTGAAAAACCAGAAAAGAGACTGTGAACGTGTAAAGCAATACGAAAAATTTGTGAATGACGAAATATTTTCAGGTTTTGAGTATCCAATGTCCTCTGAAAGAATATACAAATATTTGAAAAACGAAGCTACAATTCCAAGTATAAGTATCCAACAATGTCTATCAATTGTCTACAGTTTTGATGAAAATATTAACATTGTTTCCGTTACAAATTTCTGAAAAAATATGGACGCTGAAACAAACATTGATTTATTGTATGGTTAAACAAGATGAATAAATCTCATTATGTTTTGATAACCGATTTTAAATAAGCTTGTTTTCTTCGCAGTTGTCCTAAACATAAAGAAAGAAAATTTTTTGTGTAGAAGATGTTTAAGCCATTTTTTACAAAATCTGGAGATTTAACAGATCACTTAGAAATTTGTAAAAATCATGAAAGTTTGTAAGCCCAATTATGCCATTTTCCAGGTCAAACAACTAAATTTACTAATTATCAAAAGAAATTTAACCATCCGTACGTAATTTATATGGACTTTGAGAGCATATTTAGAAAAAATTCCGACATGCAAGAACAATCCACAAAGATCGACTACAACCAAGATTTCAGAGGCACATTCCTTATGGTTTTACCTCTATATATTTAGTGTCGAATGTGACCAATCGCATGTACAAACCGACCGATATGTTATCGTGCCAAAAATGAAGAAGATTTGAAAAACGTCCCGACAAAATTGTTTGAAAGAACTCAATAAATTTCGAAATACATAGCGAAAAAGATATAAATTCTATAAGAACATGAAAACCTATGAAATTGACAGAAGAAGAAGAAAATTTCGTATCAAAATTCAAACGTTTGTCATATCTGTGAATGGTCTGCTTTATGATGTTGGGTCAATTCAGTATGGTTTTTACTCCTGATAGTTGGAAAGATAAGAGTTATAATAAAGTTGAGAGATCATTGTCATTTAACCGGCAAGTTTCGAGGCGCAGCTCATGCATGTTGCAATCTAAATTTGAAATTTCCTCAAATATTCTCGTTTTTTCTGCCACAATATGTCAAATTACGATACTCATTTGTACATAAAAGAATTGGCTAAACAATATGGAAATTGTTGATTTGATTGCAAACACCGATGAAAAATATATAAATTATTCTGTAAATTCTGGATATATGGCTATGAATTCGAAGGTGATAAGCCAAGAAAAATTCATCAAGTTTTCGTTTGTAGACACGTTCAGATTCACGGCCTCGTCTATAGAAAAAGTTTAGCGAAAAATTTAAAAGAAAGAAGACTTCAAACATACAAATCATTTTATACAGGATGGCCTGAATGAAATTATAGAAAGACAGCCAAATGACGACGACGAGATTTTTAAAATTCTATCTGGAAAAGGAATATTTCCCTATGAATTTTATCGACAGTAATTGAAAAACTTGATTACACAGAAGAATTGAGAATTCAAGATTTCTATTCACTTTTGACAGATGAGAGCATATCTGAGAAAGATTTTCAACACTACTTAAATGTTTGGAAACAAATTAAAAGAGAAAAATCTTTGGAAATTACTCTGATTTGTACAATATCCAAGATGTTTTATTGCTTGCTGATATATTCGAAAATTTCAGAAACATTTGCCTTAATTGTTATAAACTCGATCCGGCACACTATCTAACAGCTCCCAGTCTCGCATGGGACGCAATGTTAAAATTAACGAAAATTGAGCTTCAGCTAATTAACGATTATAATATGTATTTGATGATTGAAAAAGGCATTCGCGGGGGCAATTTCTCAGTGTATTAAACGATATGTGAAAGCAAATAACAAATATTTGAAAGATTTCGATAAGACAAAGAACCAAAACTATTTACTCTATCTCGATGCAAACAACCTTTATGGTATGGTCTTATGCAAAAACTGCCGTTTTAGTGATATCAAGTGGATGGATTCCCTCACTAAAACGTATACAAAAGAAGAGTGGCAAGAAACAATTTTAGAACTCACTGGCGACGAAGATTTATGGCTATATTTCTCGAAGTCGATCTTGGATATCCAACAAATTTACAACGAACATCATAAGGATTTACCTCTTGCTCCAGAACATTTTAAAAACAAACTTTGCACAACTCTACTGGATAAAACTGAATACGTTGTTCATGTCGAGAAATTTGAAGTTCTATTTGGAACAAGGTATGATTTTTGAAACATGTGAATAGCGTTATTGCATTCGATCAGAAGCCTTTTATGAAAGAATACATTGATTTTAACACAAACATGAGAACCAAAGCTACAAGCGACTTTGAAAAGGACTTTTATAAGCTGATGAACAACTCAGTTTTTGGAAAATCTATGGAAAATGTGAGAAACAGATGTTGATATTAGACTAGGAAATGAAGAATTTTCAATGAAACAAGCTAAGAAAACAAATTTCAAATGCTTTAACATCTTTGACGACAACTGTATAGCGAGTCACATGTACAAAAACAAAAGGTTAAATTTAACAAACCGATTTACATAGGATTTTCAGTTCTCGACCTCTCAAAATTGCTAATGTACGAGTTTTTATTACAACAAATTAAAGAAGTTTGATCCAGATTTGAATCTGTGTTACATGGATACAGACAGTTTATTTTCTAGAATTGAAACGAGATCCTTTTAAAATTATTAAAGAAAATATAGATGACTTTGATACAAGTGATTATCCAAAAGATCATGAATGTTTCACTACTAAAAATAAGAAGGTAATAGGGAAATTCAAAGATGAGTTAAATAGCGAAGTTTTAGAAGAATTTTGTGGTTTAAGGTCTAAGATGTACTCGTACAAATATCTAGATAAAAATCCAGTTAGGTGTAAAGGAATTAAGAGAAGCGTTGTAAATAAAACAATAAATATCGAAAACTTGAAGAAATGTTTGTTCGAAGATAAAGAAGAATTTAGGGAGATGACTGTAAATAAAAAGCTATAAACATGAGTTGTACACAGTTACCATAAACAAGCTTGCACTGAACGCTAAAGATGATAAGAGAATTGTCCTAGAAAATAAGATCGATACAGTACCGTATGGATATAAAGGCGAAATTAAAACAGATATTTTAGAAGAGTTAAACAAACTTGGAAACTTTTGATATGTAAATGGAAGATGATTTAATTCACTGTCACAAGTGTAAAAAGAAAACGAAAAATATAGATTCAAAAATCGTTCAAACTCAAAATGGATTGTATAGAATTGCTGCAAAATGTTCAAAATGTAAGACAAACAAGAGTAAGTTTTATAAAGAATCCAAATCCAAAACCTGTTAAGCAAGAATTGAAGACTAAAGATGAAGATAGAGATTGAAGCTCGAGAAATTCATGCACCAGTACGAAAAAAGTTTTAAAAAGAGAAAAATTATAACATTAGGAAATTGACGATTTATGGGCAGCAGATTTAGTTATAATGTCTAACTATTCAGATCAAAATGATGGATTTAAGTATATGTTAAATGTTATTGATACTTTCTCAAAATATGCTTGGTCCAAGAGCTATCAAAAGAAAAAACGGCAAGGATATTTCAAAAGCTTTCGAAGATATAGTAAAAGATGCCATAAGGATCAATCACAAACCTCCTAACCTACTTCATACAGATAAGGGTTTAGAGTTTAAAAATAAAGAATTTAACGATGTTTTGAGAAAATACAACATTAAAGATTTATCATACTGAAAACGAAGAGAAATCAAGTATTGTAGAGAGATATAACAGAACTCAAAATGAAAGAATGAAGGTTCTTTTTGAGATTAATAAAAACTTTAAATGGATCGATATTCTTCAAAAACTCGTAAACAATTATAACGATACAGTTTCACAGCACAATCAAAATGAAACCGAAAGACGTAGATAAGGATGCAGAAAAGGAGTTATTAGAGACCGTTTTCAAGTATGTTCCACCTGAAATTCACACGAAAACTAAATTTAAAGTCAATGATCATGTAAGAATTGTTAGTAAAAAAACAAACATTTTCGAACAAATATAAGAACAATTGGTCAAGAGAAATCTTTGTGATTTATCAAATTAATAACACAGATCCTGTAACTTATAGTATAAAAGATTTAAATAATGAAGAAATAACCGGAAAGTTTTTATGAATATGAATTGAAGAAGTCAAAACTGTAATATAAATTTTCTATATATAAATGGCGCATCAAAAGAAATGTACAAAGTGCAAAGAATTTAAAGATTTTAAATGAATTTTATAAAGATAAAAATAGGAAA
The DNA here is from genome assembly GCF_021130785.1 of Homalodisca vitripennis. NCBI lineage: Eukaryota > Metazoa > Arthropoda > Insecta > Hemiptera > Cicadellidae > Homalodisca > Homalodisca vitripennis. Next base: position 13,594 of record NW_025782200.1, read on the forward strand.
GATGGAATGCATTATAATTGCAAAGATTGTGAAAGGGAATATCATAAAGAATTATATGATAAAATAGAAAAATTAACTTTGGAAGATAAAGAATGTCTTAAATGTAAAGGAAACTAAAAAAATTTCAGAGTTTAATAGTGATCACTATAGTAGAGATAAGAAAGACTCATATTGTAAAGATTGTGTAAAGAAGAATCTTCATAGATTATATTATGAAGATACTCAATGTGAATGTGGAAGAACTATAAAATGGTTAAATAATTATCAAAAACATTTACAAACAAAATATCATAAGTTAAGAGTTTTAACATTTTCATCGTGTAATAATTTTTTCTATATAAATGGAGTCTCAAAAGAAAATGTACAAAGTGTCAAGAAGAGAATAGAAAAGACTGTTATTGTAAGGAATTATACGATAAAATGAACAAATTAACTTTAGAAGAGAAAAAGTGTTACTTTTGTAAAGAAATTAAAAATATTTCTGAATTTAATAACTGGCAGTATAGTAAAGATAGAAAAGATGCTTTTTGCAAAGATTGTGCTAAAAAAAATTTTCAGCGAAAGTTATAAAAAACGAAATGCCTTGTGAATATGAAAAAAAAATTCTACGATGGTTTACCTAGTTATGCTAAACATTTACAAACAAAATATAATAAATCGAGAGTTTTTAGTAAAATTTAGAAACATTTTCATCGTGTAATTTAGATATTCTATAAATCAGTCGAGATTCTGCCATATTTGTAGTAAAATGATTTCCGTTGTATAAAATATTCAAAGATTCTTTCATTTGGTTGTAGAGATTGATAGAATTTGGTTCGTCATCAATGAACAAAATATCTAATTCAGGATAATTTATTTTTTAGATGTTTTAATCGGTTTGGTATTTCTCGTTTCTGAGCTCTGATAACGTAATAAGGATATTCCCACATGTGATTCTTCTTAATTAACACAAAAACATGGTGTTTTTTTCTTATCAAAATCTTTACATACCATATCTCTCTTCATTATTTCCCATTCGCAATTCTTGATTCTCTATTTTCAAGGATTTCATTTGACCTGAAATTTGTAACTGTTTTATTTCATCTTTTAACTGCTTTATTTTCGTTTTTGAGTTTGTACTCACCATATTTTCTAATGGAAGGTAATACTTCTTTCGTAACCCAATTTTTAAACAATTTCGCTTCTGGTTTATGCGATCTCAAAATTAAAGAATAAAGTCCAGATTCATTAACGAAAACAGTGTTATTTTGGAAGTTTGAAGGTAAGCTATTTATAGCCCCCCTTATATTTAGATTAAAAATAGAAGTTTTTTATCATCTTCGTCAACGTTTATTCTGATCGTTTGCATAGTATTTTCATATTCTAGAATTTTTGCTACGTCTTTTAGCCTTAAACCAGATCACATTGTTTTCGTCAACAATCGTAAAGATATGTTTTGTTATTGAATTTTTAGTTGATTATTGAGTAGGTCTACAACTGACTCCATTTAGATAGAAAAAAAATTTAACTAGTAATTTTTATTTTGAGAATTAAAGCCCAGATTCATTGATAAAAACAGTGTCAGGATGAAGATTTTGAAAGGGTCTATGGCATAGACTCTTGTAATTTATACATTCAAAAGTTGTTTTCTTGAAAATTTGAAGGTAAGAACGATTCGTTCCCCCCTTGATTCATCATTCTTTCGACAATCTTAAATATATTGTTGTTTTACTCTCATTATTTAATAAATTTCCCTCAGAGTCTTGTATAGTTAGAACGATTTTTTTGAATTCTTTTAATAATTTTTTCTAATTGGAATATAATCGATTTCATTCGGTTTTTCACTGATTTTTGATCCATAAGCAACATTTGGGAAAAATGTGTACAAAATTTCAGATTCTTTGTGTAAATGTTCGGTATGATTTTCAAAACTAGCTTCAACGAGATTGCAGTGCACTTCAATTACATCGAACGGTCTAAATTTTGGCGTTTTATTTCCTAAATATACCTGATTTGGGCTCAATAGTTTCTTGAACAAACCCTAACAAATCTACAATAATTGCTGAAAACATTATTCTTACTGGTGATTTTATTTGAATTTTATTAGAGAGATAATTTTTTTGCATTTCAAACTTGTTTTCGTCAAAGTTTAAAGATTTATCTGATTGTTTGAATGTTTTCAGATAATTTTTAAGGGAATTTTTAATTTGATCGAAAGTATAATATCCTTTGTTTAAACCATAGTATTTTGTTATGTTCTTCTCACTAAATCCTATGCAATAAGGAGAACTTTCACTAATATTTATTACAAAATTGTCAGAATAAAAACCGCTTTAAACCGATAAAATAATTTGATTCTTCCTCTAAGTGTATAGGATGTTCCAAGTTTAAAACTAATTTAGAGCTTTCTGAAGTCAACTTGAACAGCTTCATTTTCGCAAGCGTTGCTTCAAGATGGAAAATCTTCTATTTAAATGGAGAAATTTTTTAAAGCAAAAAGATCAGATAAAACTTCAAACGTTTGAAGAAAATAAGAAAGATCAACCAATCAGATTGTTAATTGTTGGTTCAAGTGGATGTGGAAAAAAACAACTTTATTATTGAATTTTCATCTACAATAGGTTGATTCCTTATTCCAATTTGTACGCCTTTAGTAAATCTTTAGAACAAGACGCCTATAAAAAATTACAAGAAAGATTTGAAAATATTGAGAAAAACTTAAACAAAAAAATATCACATTTTTATAATGCTTCTGAGGACATAGTTCCGTTAAGCGAATGTAAAACCCAATTCGTTAATCGTTTTTTGATGATTGTATTTTGGAAAATCAGGACGTTATTAAGGAATATTTTCGTAATGTCTCGTCACAAAAAACATATCTTGTATCTATCTTTCCCAATGCTTTTCAAAGGTTGATAAACAAGTTATAAGAAATAACCTGAATATGTTGTGTATTTTTAAGCAAGACGATCACTATTCGAGAAAGATTTACAACAATTATGTGGGATCTGATATGAGTTTTAACCACTTTATTGAGTTATGTGATAAAATTTGGAAGGAAGACTACGGATTTTTAACTATTAATCTAACTTTGAAGCCTAAAAATGGCAAATATTTGAATAAATTTTCCAATATAAACGTGTTGATAATCTAGTTGTTTTCATGTTTTTACGTTCACGTTCCACGTTCACGTTCATGTTTCACGTTCATGTTTCACGTTCATGTTTCACGTTCACGTTTTACGTTCCACGTTTCGTGTTCTCGTTTCGTGTTCACGTTTCCACGTTCCACGTTCACGTTTTACGTTCCGTGTTCTCACGTTTTCGTGTTCACGTTTCCACGTTTCCACGTTCACGTTTCCACGTTCCACGTTCACGTTTCCACGTTCCACGTTCACGTTTTACGTTCCGTGTTCACGTTTTCGTGTTCACGTTTTCCACGTTCCACGTTTACGTTTCAAAATTTTCCTAAATAAATGGCGAACGTAACTTCAGAAGAAGCAAAAAAACTTGATCAAATAGAAAAGAAATTAATCAAAGAATTTAAAGAACAGATTCGAATTGATGAAAAAGAACAAGAATTTATTCAAAAAATTAATCAACCTGTAACATCTGCAATAAAAAATGTTGAGGGCAAAATTGAAAATGTTTTAAGCGATAATCAAAATTTGATTGAATTTGGTTCCAGTTGTACGACAATTTGCTGATATTTCGATACCAGAATCTGAGTTTGAATTGCCAAAATTACCATCTTCAACACCATTTAGACCTCGAATCATTGAAGACTCTACCATAGTTGAACCAATAAGTCCTGGAACAACGGATATAATAATTGGTGGTGAAATTGGTAAAAAATTTCTTCCTAGAGCAAAGGATGATAAATTTGGGTTTGTATTGGGACAGAAAAAAGAAAAGTTTTATGATTGGAAATTTGCCCGTGAATTTTGAGCATAATGAATATCATTATTAATGAAAAAACATATGAAGGAACTCAAGGTTTATGGAGATTATTAACAGGCACTGATGTTTCCAAAAGACGGTTTATTATTCTGAAGAAGACTTGAAAAAGTATACTGAAATTTTATGGAAATCTGATTCAATTTACAAAAATAATGATCCATCAACTAAGAAAACCAAAGTCAAGTAAAGGTAAAAAATATCTCAATTTGATTAAACCCAATTTGGGAAAAAAGAATCGAAGGATCAGGTGTGAGAAAATACAGTGATAATAAGATTGAATACAGATATATCGACGATTTGACAAAACTCGATGGAATTATTAATTATATTTATGCTCAAGAAAAGGCTGGAAACAACAATTTTTTGAACGAAAAGAAAGCGATTAAAGATTTTATTTCGAACAAACTTGAATGAAATGATTGAAAAAACTGATGGAATTAAATATTTAAAACGAGTTTTGCCGGCAATAAGTTTCATCTATGATTGAGGGTAGTGGACTTTTGAATGATTTTATCAACAATTTACCTTTTGAATTACACGTACCAACTTATCAGTATCTGGGGCCTGGCACAAAACTCGAAAAAAGACTAAAAAGAGGAGATCCTGGTATAAATAAATTAGATCAAGCTGCTATGGAACACGATATTTTTTATGCAAAACATAGAGACACAAATTCCAGACATATAGCAGATAAAGTTTTGCAAGATAAAGCAATGGATAGATTTTTATCAAAAGATGCTAGTCTAGGTGAAAGATTTGTTGCGCTTCCAACAGCTGGAGCAATGTTTTTGAAGAGAAAACTAGGAATGGGAATCGAAGAGAACTTTGAAATTTTAACTATATAAATGGAGGTGAACGTAAACTTCAGCAAAAATCAGAAAGAAAAAATAAAATCCGCTTTTAAGAAGAAAATACCCGTTAGTATTCAATTTAAAATAGATCAACTAAAAAATGGCGAAGATAAGATATTTTTAACAAATAGACAATACAATAAACTCGAAAAACATAAGAAAAACAATAAAAGGAAACCAGAATAGAATTTTCTTATAATCAGTTTGAAAGAACTCAAAAATGGTGGACTTTTGAAAGATTTATTAGATTTTGGAGAAAATATTCCAGTTGTTAAAAATGTTGTTCCTTATGTTCGTAAAGCTGCTCCAATCGTTAAAAAGGATGTGATTCCTATTGTTCGAAAACATTTTAAATTGGTTAGATAGAGAGTTGGAAGATGTTACAGGATCTGGATTAGATGAAAAAACTTTGAATTACGTGAAATCAAACATTGAAAAAAAAAATTTAAACCTTTAACATTCGGGGAATTGGAAGAAATCTGTAAAAACATTAAACATTTTTAGAGGAATTTTTATGAGAGATACATTACCTGAAAAAGTTAAGAAATTTGAATGTGGAAATTGTGAATTTAGACTCGATTATGGGAAGTGGAACACATTGGATTTGTTATTATAAAAATGATAAGAAATGCATATATTATTTTGATTCGTATGGAAAGAATTGAGGACAAACCACCTATAGAATTGATTAAATATTTGAAAAAATCAAGCGTCTACTACAATGATTCTCAGATTCAAGACTATAAAGATCCCCCAATTTGTGGTCATTTATGTGTTTTTGTTTTGAATGAAACTGAGTACTGGTTAAAGATTTTAAAGAAGTTGTTAACAAATTATTACTTAATAAATATGGATTCACAAAATATTTTTGACGTATTTGGAACACAAATCATTCAAAATGTAGATAATAGTTTGAATTTTGATAGTTTGAGAAATGAGTTTGATAACAAGTTAGAAAATTTATTACAAAACCTTCCAAATTCAGATATTTTTGCTGTCGAGATTGAAGATTTTTAAAGCAGAATATGATAACAAACTTGCAAATTTCATGAGTTCAAATGAAGTTGCTGATAAAATAAAAACATTGGAAAAAGAAGTTGATGATGGTGTGAAAAAAAAATTATTTACCAATTTAATGTCTCATATCGAAAAAAGCTGATAAAATTACTGAAGCGATCAAAGTTGAAAAGAATTATGTTAGTTTAGCTAATAAAAAAAGAATTGTCGGTGTTCGACCTGGTATTGACAAACATGATGTTGTTGTTAAAGAACAAATTTTAAAACCTCTAAAATTATCAGAAAACATCGACATTGTTGATTTACATGATCCGAATGTTAAAAATGCCTTAGATTTTAAAGGAAAAAGAATTAGCGGTGTTAGTAAAGGAATTAATCCATTTGATGTTGTTGTAAATGATTCAATTAGAAGATCCTATTAAAATGTTTAATGAACTAAAACAAAATTATGAGAATCATAAACAGCATGTTAAAGATTTTACAACAGAAGTCTATGAAAAACTTGATGAAAGAAGTAAAAGATCAGTAGACGATGTTGGTGAATTACTTGATAAAGTAAATAAACTAGAAGAAAACTTTAATACATATAAAAATAATGTTAATGAATTAGTTGGTGAAGTAATTAACAAAATTCTGGAAAATTTTGATACACGTTTTCAATGAAAAAATAAACTTTTTTTGAAAATTTAGGTACACGTTTTCAATGAGAATGTAACACATAATAATGAATTACTTAAAAGAATAGATGATCGATACTCTTTATATCTCGATAAAGTAAATAAACTAGAAGAAAAACTTTAATAAATTTAAAGAAGATGTTAATAAAACTTTTGAAAATATTGATAACAGATTTAATGGATTAGGCGGCTATGATGACTAATTTTCCTTATATAAATGGCGCTCATATATTGTGTGAGATGTAAAGAAAAAACTGCCACAAACGATTTAAAATACTATACAAACATTAACGGAGTTAAGAGAATTTCTGGAAAATGTGCTGAATGTAACTCAAAAAAGAGCCAATTTATAAAAACTTGATTTTGAAATTTTTTCCTAATAAATAGAGATGGCGGGACATTACAGTGCTTTCGATCTTTTTATCATGCAACACGAAAGAGATTTGAAAAAAGAACATTGGGATGACATTTCTCAAAAATATGAATTATCCGAAGATATGATGAGATTATAACGTAAACAAATTGAATTGGTATAACATTGCTAAATATCAAACTTTATCATCAGAGTTCATTCAAGAAAATATACATTATCAATTAAAAGATCATATGTCTGTTCTTTGTCTCTATCAACACTTGAGTATAAAGTTTTTGGATGAAAATAAAAGATACAGTTGATTGGAACAATATTATAGATAGCGGTTACTATCCTGTGCAGATTTTATTGAAATATGTGACCGAGATCGCAAAATTTAAGGAAGAGAATCCTGAATATGGACGAAGTAGATCATTAAAAATGACTCTAATCTTTTTAATTATTTTACTAAAATTTATATCTTTTCTTATAAAAAACGTACATTAGATCGATGAAAAAAATGATACATGATGTTTAAAATTTCTAAATTTTCTCTTATTAAATGGCGGACTACAGAAAATATGCTAGTGATATTGAAAGGGCGGAGTTTAAAAATTTCTATCCAATTAGTAAACATTTGAATGAACCGAATAAAAGAACTGAGTTTAATATTGATTTTGGAGATAACTTTTGCTCGTCTAACTTCCAGTTTTATATTTCTGGAACTTTAACAAAACAAGATGGTCAAGCATATCTTGGAACTGATAATGTTAGATTAATCGATAATTTTATACCGTTTTTATTTTCTAAGATTGAAGTAAGAAAACACAATAAATTGATAGAAGAAAGTCGAAAACTGTGGCCAATTAAGCACAATTAAAGGAACTATTTCGTATTCAAAAAGTGATGTTATTTCTCAAAAACTTCTAATGGCTTTGAATCAGATTTTAAATTTGGTGTTTTTGAAGCAGCTGGAAATTTATCTCATTTTGGATTAGGATTTTTTGAAAATGTTACTATTCCGATCTATAAAGGAGGATTTTATCTAAGTTTTATAAGAGCAGAAGACGATGATGCGATTCTGAAGACTGCAACTGGAAATGTTATGCCTGTTGATGGAAAAATAACAATTACAGATTTTTTTATTAGAGTTCCAATGATTGATTATAAAATCACGAGTAAAATAAGGTTGATTGATGAAATTACAAAAAGTCAAAACATTATGTTTAATTTTCTAGATTGGCAATGTATTGAACAAAAAGGTATTTCCGGAACAACTTATTCGTTCGATATCACAAACATTTATAGAAATATCTTCAATCCCAAGTTCGTTATTATAGGTTTTCAAACAGATAGACAGAATAATCAAGAAAGAAATCCTTCAAAGTTTGATAGTTTGGATGTAAAAAATATCAGAGTAAAATTGAACGGTTCTTATTATCCAGATGAATTACAAAATTTAAACATTTCCGGAGGTCTTTTCAGAATCATGTATCAGATGTATCAAGATTTTAAGAAAGTTTACTGTAATAATAAGGAAATGTATTACAATCCTAAAGAATTTTTAGCGAATAGACCTATTTATGTCATTGATACAACAAAGAGTTTGACAAATATTTCTGGTTCAAAGAACGATATAATTATCAATATGGATTTTCAAAAAGCTGTTACAAACGCGATTTGTTTATGTTGTTGTTGTCTCTGAGAAATTTTTAGCCTATGATGTGATTAAGAACGATATTAGAGAAATTCAGTAAAAAATCACGTTTATTTTCACTATTATTCATCGGATAATTGTAAAACTTTACAGAATTGTTAAAGACATTGATATAAGTATTCATTTTTAATTTCAAAAGAATATCTTAAAAAATGGGGATGATATTAACAAAAAACTATTCCAAGGTCATCTTAAGGGTTGGACTGGAAGTTATGATTTTAAAAAAAATACTTTAATATTTACTGATCCTATATACCAAATTTCAGCAAAAAAGCTCCAATAGTTCTCGAGATATAAGAGTTTTAAGATAAGGGATGATTGGGGTAGTTTTTGAAAATTTTGTTATTTTCATGAAATTTTAAGTTGAACTCGCTTGTTTTTGAAGTTTCAGATTTTTCTGATAATTTTTTTATTTTTTTTATGAATATTAAGAAATAGGGGATGATTTCACCCTTATGGATAAGTTAAGTCGAAAGAGTTAAGTATTTACTATATGTGTACCAAATTTCATTAAAATCGGTTGAGTGGTTTTTGAAATATAAAATTATTAATAAATTTGTAAACTAGCACTCCTAATTGAACAACTTATATAGCAGAGATATAGCTTATAACTTTCGAGACTCTCCGTAGCTCAGTTGGTAAGACGCTTGCCTTCAAAGCCTGAGGTTCTGGGTTCAAATCCCAGAGCTTCAGGCGCGCTTTTTATTGAGGAAGACATGGTTGTCGTTCAGTGGTTGGGGACAAGTCTTTACACGAGTGGCCATAGTGTAATGACTATAGAACAAGCCGAGTAATGACAACTGTGGTTGGCGCGCCATTTGCTTCCTCACCTTTCCACTTCATTCCTTAATTCCTTCTCTTCCTTAATTCGTTCATTACATTCATCATTCACATCGTTCATTAATACAACATTACACTTACAAAACACCCGACACAAATTCCCTAATTGTATCCTCTCCATCAACTTCTACACAGTAGTTACCAAAGAAAATTGAGACTTGGGAACAAAAAAATTCCAGAGTCTAAGACCCGAATTACAGCTCCTAGCCATTAACTTGGTTGGACAGTAGCAGTGCAGGGCCAAGTCTCTAAACAATAGACACCGTAGAAGTTGAATGTGATGTGATTCCCCATAGCGCAAACACGCACACTAACAACACTACACCAAAGACACAATCATTCATTTTGTCTTTTACAATAATTGATGATGTTCATATTATTCTCTTTCATTCCTTCTAAAACTTCAAAAATATACTCTTTCGTTGATGAAAAATCTCGATTTCTTCCGGAATAATCTTTGTAATCATAGACAAAATATCCTAAATAGTTGTACAATAGAATGAAATTATTTCTATTTATCTCTGTTGTAGAAATGTAAACACAAACATTTGCGCTGAAAAATTTATATCTCGGCAGAGTTAGTTCCATAATCTCCATTTTAAACAAAAAAATCTTTCTGTTTAAATGGAAAGAGTATAATGCCAACTGTTACAAGTGTTCTAATAGAGGAGAAATTATCGATAAAAGATATTTAGTTTGTAGAGATTGTAATTTAATTTTGTACGAAAGACCTAAAACCTAAGAAATTTCGAAATAAACTAACACATTTGAATAATCTGCTTATGAAATTACAATACGGAGACAAGAAGCAAACAAAATTTGTTACAGAATTTAGAAAACAGAATAAAAATTTTTACTTATCTCTTGGAACCATTGACAAAATTATTTTCCTTTTCAAAGAATACATTAGGTTTGTAGGTATCGATACACACGTTTATTATGAAAAGATATTACCTGTATTTTTTCATTATCTGGATGTTGAATTTGTTTATGATTTTGGACCAGAAATCCTCGATGATTTTTATAGTACATTTGGAGAAATTAAACGAAGAACCTCTTGAAAAGAATGCGGTTTTACTCACATTCTCCCCGACTTCTCGAGTGAAGGTTAGCGAATTTCATTTTTTCCGTCTTTAAATTTTTTCTATTTAAATGGAGTTCTTGAAAGAGTTAAATGATATTGGAGAATGTAAGTTTAAAGAGTATAAGAAGTTAAATGAATTGGAAAGAAAGGAAGAAACATAGAATCTTGAATTTGGAGAAAATGGAAGATAAATTCGGGTTTACAATAATTGCCGAGTTGGAAGATTGTAAAGTACACTTACCGAACAGATTTTTTGACTGTTTTGGATGAAAAAAAGATTAAAGAATTAAACAAAAATGAAAAAATTACACTTGGTTGTTACTGGAAAGAAGACTATAAAAGATAAAGAAATTATAACAATTAACTTTGTAGAATAAAGTCTTAACTCTAAAACTTGCAGTCCCTCCCCACGTCATAGTACTGTTTTGATAACCATAGTTGGTGTCTTTCTTCATAGGAATCACATGGAATATTATCTACAGTAATACCTTTTGTTTCACACAAAATGTGGCTATATTCTATAAGAAAAATTCTATAATGCTCTTTAATGAATTGTGTTGATAAATCTTGATACTCACAAAAATTCCTAAGAAATTCATCAATTAAGTCCTTGATTATCTTGAAAGAACGTAATAATATGGGAAAAAATGTCATAAAAAAACGATGAAAACTCTCTGTTTGTTTATTTTTTACTTTCTTTTCAATATCTTTCGTAATTATATTAAATATATAATCCCTTATTTTTTTCGTTTTTTGCCGATAGTAAAACACTCCATTAGACGTTTTTTCTGCAAAAGACTCTACAAGTTCTTTTAATTCTGTTTCATTTAAAGACGGTATCAACTGTTGTTGAGAATAAACCGGCAATTCACTGAATTCATCTTTGTTGCACTGTTTTAATGCTAGAAACTGAAGAGAGCTTGGTGAGTTCATGTTGTTTTATTTAGTAGAAAAGTTTTTTATTAAAGTATGTTTTTAGTAAAAATGTTTTAAATTGATTAAATTTTATTAAGATTTCGAAGATTTTTTCCTTTATTCGTAGCAGATTTGACAACATTTTACAAAGCACAGCTTAAGAAAGTAGAAGCTCAGATTCGGTTAATTTTTCATTCCACAGAGTAGATAGTAATGTACCGATCGCTTTTGGAGACGAACGACTGTAGATTCGGTTAATTTTTCATTGAGATTTGCTGTGTTATTTTCTCAGCTTCCTTTATGGTACATTGAACAGTATTTTACATTGCTTTTCGGTCGGCTCCGAAAGTGCGCCAGGAACCCCATATTACTATCTACTTATATATATATATATATATATATACACATAAACATACTTTCACACGACTAGTCGAAGCTATTATTTGGTTACTTAGAGGTAAGCGTGCCCAAGAGATAATGTAAGTTCAAGCTTAAAGTTATTTTCAACTTTTAATTTCAGGCTTAGATAGTTGAATTGCCAAGGATTTCAAAAGTCTTGTCATTTATGAACAGCAGTGAAGAAAGTTTGAGCCAAAAGATGTGTCCTCCTTCAACAATAACTAGTACAAAATATTTGGAACATTTATCAACCATTCTCAAAAGTCTCTCATCTTATGTTTTACCAACGAACTCAATACCAATAATAATGCATAAAACAAATAATGGTGTATGATATCTATATAGTTTTGGATTATGTAAATTTTTTTATTTAACAGTTTGGTTCGAAAGTGCCAAAAACGAGTACCGATATAAATTAAAACATTTTTCTTGTACATAATTTTATTTATATATCTGAATGCAGAAATAAACAAGGTCATTTGTAATCTAACTCCCGTTATTGTTGACCTAAGAATTAGAATGTGGCTAACGGTTAACCCGGGTATCAATAACTTTTTATATGAGAGTTGTATTGTACCTAATATCACGGACGAATACGTAAAATCTCAAATTCCTAAGAATAATTTGGATAAATACTGTACTTTTATCGGTTTTGTTTTTATATGTACATTAAAATGTCTTAATGTATGTATGTGTGTCTTTATGTGCGGTATTAGATCCTTTAATATTAATTTACTTCGTCTTTCAAGGGATTAGGCTTTTATAAACTCGGTGTATGAGATTCAACCTACTTCAATTCACTGAATCCATTTTTACTTGATACAAATTATTATCAATCACAATCTAAGGAGACATTCAGGCCAGCTACGTAGCTGTAATACTGATGATGCTCCAGCTGAATAAGCCAATACCGATGAACAACGGCCATTGATTAGGTGAAATTAGTTTACATTGCGGCCACCAGAGTCCGACAAAGGTAATAATTAAACCATGTCATGGAGCCGTTGGGACGTGTTGCATGCAGTGTGCAGTTGGTAGCTATCTACGAACATACAATGCAGGCGGTGCAGTAATCTAATGGTGGGGGATACCATCTGTAGATGAGTATCTGCATTTCAGATTTATGCATTGTTATAATAGAATATGCTTCAGAAGTAAAATATATGATTGCTAAGTTATCTGTTCAAAATAACAGAACAGTAATTGGACTAGAATAGTGACAGCAGTTAAATTTGATTTAATTTATCAATAGTTATTATTATACAGGTTGTAATAATAATTATATCTTATGATAAAGTAATTTTCCATTTCAAATTATTGTATTATAGTCTGTATATTGCTTTTCACAATTCTTTTTTACTTTACTAAAACATGATACAGAATGAAAATTATTTAAATATTTTATAACAGTGGATGCATATAAATGGATAATTAATATTTTACATTAACCTCTAAACTACTAGAAAAGCAATAAAACTCACAAAGCCATGTATTTCTGTGTTTATGACAACATTGTTTTACAATTAGTTAACCATGGTTATTCTGTGAAACTCTAATTTCATTGTAACACGGATACATTTGTGTAGCATTATTGAACTTACTAGAAAATGTGTTAACAACTAATTTAAATCTAAAAAAAAACTTCTCTTAATCCTAATATATGTAAGATATTTTCACTCTGATAAAGTTTGGTGAGTTTATGGAAGTCACTTAGAAAACAGGAGCATGGCAACATAACCATAGAGTCCAACAAAAATTATACATCCGAAAACTATTTTTCATAAGGTTAGAAGAAATATCAGCTCGCTAATACATGTTGAGCTAGAACTTTAGTTTTAGAATGTTCATATATTACCCCACGTCTAACTACCACATAGAATAATATATACATTATGTAATGTCTTTAGATACCGAACTGAATATGAACGTTCCGGAATTCTGGGAAGTGTAAACAGTATAAAATAACAACAACATGAAATAAAACCAAATTCATAATGAATATAGGATTGAATGTAAAATAACACCGACTAAATTGTTTACAAGATTGCTTATTCCATAGATTCCTGTTATATTTATAAATAAGTTTATAGTTTTTTCTGATGCAACTGCTTATACCACTCGTAGAGTGAGAATGTTTTAATCTCATTTGAACAATACAATCTATGTTTTCCGAAATTCAGAAAATCTCCTCTCTTCATTTTGCAATTCACTGCAAATCGACCGGAACAGTCCGGTCAGCTGACTTCCGCTCACTGATTGCCCCTTGTTTCTCTAGAATTTGCTTACAGTTGGGAAACGGTTGCCCATGGAAACTCTTCAATAAAACTGCCAGTAATCACTATTTTTAAGTAAAAAATGTCATTGTAGTTATACCACAGTTCTATAGAAGATAAGTTATACTAAGAATAAATATAAACACATTTGGTTCATGTAAATTACAGATATTTATATTTAGGAACAACCGTTCATGACTTTCGGAACTCGAGTTTTATTATTATTCATTTTACTCTATTAAAATATCGATCATAATTCTAAAGTGGTGGCTTAAATGTGTCGTGTACACTGTACTTATAGCTCTTTTAATTTAATTTTTTCTAAACGCAATGTCATCTTACTAGAGTCGACTCTCCAATCAGGAATTGGGTTGAAATAGTTAAGAGTTAAAATTATATTTAACAAAACACTAACATGGTACCTAGTGTTCTTCAAATATGTACAATTGGATCTCTTCTATTTCTGATTCATATCAATACAGTGTATTATGTGGTTCAGTATGTAAAGCTAGCTTAGTGTGCTCATGACACGACTCTATTTTGAAGGCAGACAGACTCAACATATAAAAAACCACACCGTTCATGGAACTGGGTTCCTGTTTAAACAGAGAAAAAAGAAACACATCATCGAATTCGATGTTGATTGTAAAGAAATGAAGTTACATTCAAAATTCCAAGTTTATAGGTAGTTTCCTCCATCCAGGGGACATCCCATGAGTTGAAAATAACTGTCTGACAACACATATATTTTATTAACAAACTGTTTTAAAATAAATATAGTAATAAGACTGGAACTTTGTAAGGCCGTGCGCTTTCTGCTATAATATGTTTATTATTATAGTCGGATGTATTTCAAATTTACGGAAGGTATATTTGCATATTAAAAGTTATCTCCATTGTACCAAATATGTATATAAATTAATAGTTTTAAATACATACCGGCAATACTTCTGTACAATAATCATAACATTCTTATTTCATTAATTAATAGAATCTTTTTCAGATAGATGCTAAATATTTATTACATCCCGTCATATTTTCATGAACTATGACGGGAATTTTCAAAGACATGTAACTGTCTTTGACTGAGGTATTTAAATGCTTGCACAAAATTGAGTTTAGAATATATACTTTTTAAATTTTAAAAATAATTTTTTTGGATTAACATAAAAAATAAAGAGTCCATACAAAATAAACATAAATTCAAAAGACAAGGAAGTCCGTATATTGGGCTAAGTGAACTTCTAAATATACACCCAAAATCAATAAGATTTCTTGCTTGGACCAAGAGAAACCTATACACCAATTTAAAAGTCCCTAGAAACTTTCTATCAATATCTCTGACACAGACGGTAGGCGGACAAGCGGACAGACAACGACACAACTGTAACAACGTGTCACTAATAACTTTATATTTTGAAGAAACTAAGATCCTTGATGTGAAATTTACCCATTTGACACGTTACACAATACACAGATTACCCGTAGTTTTCATCGTATCCTTTATATATTAATGCACGATTTAAGATATTGTTTTTATATCGGGCAACATAAAAGAAATACATAAAGTAGCGTAAATGCTGTTATCGTGATTTTATTCTTGCATCCTCTTCATGATACAGAAATAGAGTAAAAATACATAGTGAAGTGTTATGATGATGAATGTAATAACTCGTGGATTAGTAGTTGTTCAGTGTGTCAACAAAAAACACTCTGTGGGTTTCAAACATTTTTAACTGAATTGGATTGGTATTAATCCAATCTAACGTTGTTTTTAACAGTAGATACGGAGTTACAAATATGCTTGCTCATGCTTTACTCTATACCACTTAAAGGAGAACGTGAGGAAAAATACCTTCAGAATACAAAAATAATTTGCCGTGTATGTATTATAGTATATGGTTTTACGTGCAGAAAATTTATTAGTTATGTGTGTGAACTTTATAACTGAAAATGTACGATTTTTAATGGCAGCATATCACAAACTTATACCACCTTTGGTTTTAAAATACTGCTATACATTTAGCCGTAAAACATTAAAAATACTACTTATGAAAGTAGGGGATCACCTAGACTGGGGTAAACGGTATGTTGTCACGACAGGTGGAGGGGTTGGTGAAGTAATAACAGTAATAAACAGGGGAGCCCGGCTGCCCATGGGGAAGAAACCGAAATGAACTACACATGCTCCACCACTAAAGAAGTACACATCATGGGTAAGCTACTCAGATATTCATGTAGGCACACACATTTTAACATATATGATGTTTCTAACAAAACCTTAATATTTATTCTTAAAAATAATTTGATAATACATATATTGTATTAGATAACTCCTTCAAATATTTTTAAGTGAAATTGTTACTTTTTCATATTTTGGTTTACCTAAAACAAACATTAGGTATTACAATTCTCATTTAGGACAATATCCGAATTATTGTTTACCTTATTAGCCCACGTCAAATGTTGCAGTTATTAATGAGGTTAGTTATTAGCAGAAGTATAATTAATTTTGTTTTAGAATAGTTTCCACTAGCAAGAGGTTGGACCAGTTTTTAGTTTGATAGTAAAAACTAATAGGCTATAGGGCCGCAATAGGTCTAGTGAACAATGTTGCGACTAGTGTTGGACAGTAACAATGGGAGCAGTGTCGGAGAGTAAAATTTCAACTAATAATAGTCATTGCCAAGCTACCACTGTGATGTCAACAGAGGACTCTCGTATCAACCAGTGATGCAGTAAACTTGGTTGGGTAACGTTCTGATCTTAGTTGCTAATGCGTCCGCCGTGCTGCACCGCACTGATGGTGGCGACAGAAAAGGAACCCACAAGATAGTGCCTCTCACATAACAAAATAAAAGTGAGAAAGACCTGATTACACATACCTGAGAGGCAACCAACTATATACAGTTTTTTTGTAAAGCTTTCCTCAAGTTGTCATGTTTTGTGTGTTATTTAATAAATAAATAATTTTTTAATATCTAGACTTAATTTATGTAAAAAACATACATATATTTAAATGCACGTAGAAAGCTATATTGACTTTTATCGGCATATCGTATACATTAATATATATAGGTACTGTAACTGAATATTCTGCCCAATAACAGTATCTTTGCTTTATATTTATATGCATCATTAATTAAAAAATAGATCAAAATAAACCAATAAAAACAATAGACAACTACTAAAACAAAACGTTATAAGGTAAAGTGAGAACCTAAAATTCTGAATGAACTAATTACTGTCAATTGGCTAATGTATGTCTCCACATACAAAACACACGACTGTTAACAGTATGTTGATACGACAGGTTGCTGCAGCCTAGTGGCTACACCCGGAACCCGATAGTCCAAGCCTCAAGCTGCTTATACAGGGTGAGTTTTAAGTCCCTTCCCCCCCTATTTTTTTTTAAACCGTATAAGTTAGGAGGTTTAAACTCCGTACATATTCGTTAGACCTAAATATCTTGTTTTTCATGGGTTCATTGACTATCCACCTCCAATGGGGGACGGTCCACGAGGAGTAAGCCGAGATTCTTAAATGTAAGCATAGGTTGATATGCACATCAAATTAAAGGTCTCTGTAAGTAGAATACAATGCCGCAAACCGGACCTCAAAAGGTTCATCCTAATGAAAATTACAGGGTGTTAAAATGTACAAAATAGTAATGTGTTATTATCTGCGCGTTTTATCGCGCAACTTTTTAAAAGTTCATTTCAAAAACAATTTTTCTATTGCTGTTTATTCTTTAAAAGAAACTTTATTTTGTTGTGTTTAATGATTTTAAAGGGATCACTGGAAGTCCGAGATCTAGGAGTTAACTAAAAGGATTTAATAAGAAGTCGGTCATGTGATGTAGTGTCGCGTTTAACATTGGCCTTTTAACGCTGTGGAAACGGTGATTACTATTCTGAATTAAAAAAAAAGGATAATTCGTAATTTTGTTAATAATAATTTTGTACAGAATCTGGGGTCCTGCATTTTTAAATGTAATCTTTGACATAGTCCCTGTGTCGTTGTAAAAGTGAAAGTTGTTTGTTATCTGGGAGACATGTTATGTTTGGTTTCAGTTACTTGGGCCATTAAGTATCTGACCTTGTTAGTTGCAGTGTGGCTACTGACCTTGTTAGTTTTAGTGCTGTTTAAAAGTTAGAAACATGTCTCGCACTCTTCAAGAAAAAAGTTGGACATGGTGTTTATTTTTGGTGTGCTTTTCTGGGGAATAATTACCACGAAACAATGAGACGATTTAATGAAAACCATCCAGAAAGACCTGTTAGCAGAACCTATTTAAGGCAGTTAATAACAAAATTTAGAGAGACTGGTAGCGTACTGATTGCAAAACGTTCAGGCCGTCCTCCTTTGTCAGAAGAAGTTGATTTTGAGGTTCTTTGTACAGTCGTGGAAAATCCTCAAACCTCTTCGAGACAAAATAGCAGAACAATATCGGGGTATCACACAACGCAAAGCAATAACTACCCTGAAGAAGCACAAATTTCATCCCTACAAAATTATGGTACATCACGCATTAAATGAAAGATGACTCGGACAGAAAGATTGCAGTTCTGTGAAACTATGGATAGACTAATTATAGCAAATCCAACAACCGTAAATAATATCTGCTTTAGTGATGAGAGTACATTTTACGTAAATGGTTTAGTGAATAGACACAACTGCCGATACTGGGGATAACTCTAATCCCCATGTTCACAGAGAACATCATACCCAGTATCCCCAGAAAGTAAATGTTTGGGCAGGTTCTCTTTGGTAACCACGTGAATTGGACCACTGTTTATTGACGGAAATTTAAATGGGGAAAGTTATTTACATATGCTCCAAAATAAATATTCATCCATTAATAGAAAAATACAATTCGCACTAATGTTGGGGAGTTTAATCGAGAAGAAAGTAAGGTTTCCAGCAGGACGGTGCTCCTCCACACTACGATGTTAATGTTCGTGGTTTACCTTAATGTACATTTTCGTGAGAAGTGGATAGGACGATGGGGGGGAAACGCGGGGCAATAGAATGGCCGGCACGGTCCCCTGACTTGAAACCCACTGGATTTTTTTTTTTGTGGGGACACTTGAAGTCCTGTGATTTATTGTACACCAGTCGCATGTGTGGAAGATCTTCGGAACAGAATACTGAGGCCTGCAGGAAGGTAACACCAGAAATCCTAACCCGTGTAAGGAGTGAATTTGTTAACAGACTATACTACTGTCAGGAAGTAACAGGCAATCAGTTTGAGCATCTACTACAATAAAAGGGTAAGTAACAACCTACTAGTATCGGAATCATACAATATTAGAACCGGAATCGCTGTTGAAATAAAAATAAATGGGTCTAAAACCTTTGTAAGACAACAATTCTTTAAATAAAATACTTACAAGGCGACACAACAACATGATCGACTTCTTATTAAATCCTTTAGTTAACTCCTAGATCTCGGACTTCCAGTGGATCCCTTAAAATCATTAAACACAAACAAAATAAAGTTTCTTTTTTAAAGAATAAACAGCAATAGAAAAAATTGTTTTGAAAATGAACTTTTAAAAAAGTTTGCGCGATAAATAAAACGCAGATAATAACACATTACTATTTTGTACATTTTAACACCCCTGTAATTTTCATTAGGATGAACCTTTTGAGGTCCGGTTTGCGGCATTGTATTCTACTTACAGAGACCTTTAATTTGATGTGCATATCAACCTATGCTTACATTTAAGAATCTCGGCTTACTCCTCGTGGAACCGTCCCCCCCATTGGAGGTGGAGAGTCAATGAACCCATGAAAAACCAAGATATTTAGGTCTAAACGAATATGTACGGAGTTT
Organism: Homalodisca vitripennis; assembly: GCF_021130785.1. NCBI lineage: Eukaryota > Metazoa > Arthropoda > Insecta > Hemiptera > Cicadellidae > Homalodisca > Homalodisca vitripennis. The sequence continues at coordinate 33,496 of NW_025782200.1, forward strand.
ATAAACCTCCTAACTTATACGGTTTAAAAAAAAAATAGGGGGGGAAGGGACTTAAAAACTCACCCTGTACACAAGGAGCTCTTGATCCTCTTATCCGACAGAATAACAGAGCCGTTGTTTGGTTGATTTTGACAAACAAATTAACCTGCCACCGATTATAAAGTTAGGAGGAGGGAAATCTCAACCGGCTAATTTCTTTATACCACAACATCAATTAAAAACTTTGGGTAAACTTAAATGGATTTTCCTAATAAATTGATAATATAAAATTAAATCTCTTCATAATAATGTTTTTACGTAAATATAAAGTTTAGGTAATTATGATTCTTCGATTTCTTTTGCACGCTCCGCTGCAGTTTTGAACATACGGTAAGGTGGCTAATGTTAAGCTTGATAATGTGCTCGTCATAACTGCCTAGCTAATACAGGAAATGATACTTTCAGTAGAATCCGTTTATATGGTTAACTGAAAACTATAAACTGATCCATAAAAAAAACGTTGACCTTTAACGAACTATATTAAGAGTAAGCGATTGTGTAATATATTCAGTAATTTTATTACGGGTAAATGGTAAATATAAATGTCAGGACATTGATATGCCATTTAACAATTGACTATTCATACATTTGGGAATTAAATAAATATGATCATAAAAACTGTTGACACATGATGGAAATTTACTTTGTAAATATATGACAAACAAACTATGACAAAAGGATCCTCCCTTGTTTTCAAGACTTTATTAAACTCTATTATCAAAAGGGAATTGGGATCTGAGAGAAATATAAATGATGATAATTTAATAGATAAATGATTGTCACTGGAAGATATTCCCATCTCCCGATCTGTTTTAGAATAATTGGATATTTAGGTTTAAATAATTGTAATGTTTCGGAGCCCCAAAGAGTTGTGTAGAGAAAAACAGTTTACACGACGAAACCCAAATAAAAGACTAAAACAATTAGTGGAATCTTCTCGATGAGACGATGAGTAAGGGTTCTATAATGAATCTCAAAGAATACGTGAACTTACAAATGTATTTAAACTTTAAAAAACTACAGATTTTGTTTCATACAAACCTTTACGATACAAACTTATTGTGTGTTTCTATGAAAGTACATGCGCGATACTATTGTTATACAATATATTTACATTTAATACAATATGCACTGAACATTTAAACTCTACACAATTAATAAACTAGGTTTTAAAAGTATTCTGTGAAAACTAAAGCTGACAATTATTCACCAATGCAAACTTTTAGTATGCCAATAGCAATTGGGTGAAAAACGTATTTTTTTGTAAGCTCCGAAAGGCTAAATCCATGTACTAGTGTACTAGTGGTAGTTGTAAACCTACTAGTGGCACAAAGCCACTGTACTTCTACACATGATTTATTATCTCTAACTCATTTTGTATTCAAAAGTTGAAATGGTTAGGATTATTAGTAAAATCCATAAGAGGCCAGGTACGCATATTGTTTTATTACCTTCAGTTTACAAAATTTGCTTTATGTAGCCCACTTCCTGAAATACGAGAATTCTGTAGATTAATTCCTTATTATTATATTATTAACAAAGATTAATAGTAAAAACAAATAATGCGAAAGTGCAAAACATCTTTTAGCTTAAAAGAGGATTACCTTTCTTAAAACATTTTTTAGATAGTTGAGTTTGAGGCTTTGGAAATGCACAAAAAAGATTTTCATTCTACATATTTATTATTAAATTAGATAATTATATGAGGTATAGTACTGCTTAAGCAAAAGAAAATATAATACACACTATTAATGAGTGTATGGTGAGGAATAGTAAAACTAGTTTTTCTCTCCATACAGTCTTAACGAGTTAGTAGAAAAGTATAATTCATGCTTGTATGTCTAAAAGATAACGAGAGTCATGTTGGAGTAGTCAAATACAGCATGCGTAACCTGCATTATATTTACAACAAGGTAGAACCTAACGTACGCCTTGTGGTACAAGTAGAAAGATGTATTAAACTTAACCTTGATGAGGCTAACCAGGAAATACGATCATGACAATTAATACCAGTAGATCTTAAAAAATATATGTTTGTTTAAGGAGTTTAGCATTTATATCCAGGTACTTCAAATACACCTACATTTCTAATTCAAATAGGTAGAAATATAAAATGTATTTAGTTTTATTATAGCCAAATTTAACAGAAATTGAAGCTGTGGGAATCGACATTACAATATACATTTCAGGTAAACTACATTGCCATGTGGAAAACAATATCTTTATTGTGGTTGCATGGCCGTCTTAACGAAGAACAAAAATTAAACATTTATATTTTTATAATTTTGATTATAGTGTAAACGTCACAGGCAATCGTTTAAATGTAAACCAATAATCAAGTAGCGCAAACTGTTATATTCTGTTTTAGTCATGAATTAAAAACCGATGAATTATTTGGCCAATGGAACGGATTTCCAATAAGTAAAATCATAAAAATTATAGTTTTGGATCCCACAACGAATTTATTACTTATATATGGAATATTTGTTTTAAACAAGTGAACACTCAAGGCCAAACTTAAAGGAAAAGGTGAAACATGTATCCGTGATAAATCACTCACTATAATAAAATCAAAGAATCGCATATCCAAAAAACTATTCTAGCGTTTAAATTTTATACTAACTCGTATCAAAAAGCAGAAACATTCACATAAGATTTTTTAAATAGTGATATTCAAAATTATACATATAGAGAAACAGGGACTAGAGTGATTACCTACTGTATATTAAAAACATAATAAACATTTAAATATTTATATAAAAGAATTGCGAGTTATAAGTGGGGTTTAATGATTCAACACAACATGTATTTTAACACTAGAAAGTCCTACGAGTGTTTAATCATTTATCAATCTCCATTATTTGGATTCCATTACTGTTATTTTAAATTTGTTGTATGAATTATTAATAGATGAAAAATAAACTATCGCTATCACAATTTCACCTATACGAAATAAAGACTGACTTACGTCATAAACATAAGTGATAAGCTTAACATAATGAATGGGTTTAGTAATGCTCAAATAAAATTAATGATAAACGAGATCAAACTCGGTTTTATGAATACAAAAATTTTGATAGAATTAGGCATGATGATCGATTTCTAAATGTCATAGAAAATTTGCGTTATTGCTTTAGAAAAAAAGGGAAACAGGTTGTAATATTTATACAATTTAAATTGGTTTTCTCAGTTCCTGGAAAATTATGTCTACAATTATGGTATTGCAAGTTATTATTACTTTCAAAATTTTTTTCAAACCACAAGTTCTCCTTATTTTGAGTTCGAGCCTTGCGTACTCTCTGGCGGGCTTAAATATCGGAACCAAACTCAACGGAGACTTCAAGCCGATTAGAGACAAGGAGAAACCCCTTCATCCGGCTTTAATATCTCCTCCTGAATAGCCTATGAAGGCCCTTGTTTGGTTGATTGTGAATAAACATATTTACATGAAGTGGCAGTTATAATTATATTTTACTTTTATTTCGTGCATCAGTGTTATAGTTACCATTCTGATATAATGCAATAACAAACATACTTGACATTTCTGAAATCG
>NW_025782201.1:0-36102 GCF_021130785.1 Homalodisca vitripennis
AATAATATTCTGTAAATCAGTTTTATAAGTTAGGTTAAGCAGATTAGATTGGCTTGGTGAAACTGTCCAAAGTTTTTTGTTTTCCTGTTGAACAGGCTTTTTCAATTTTTTTTCTTGGAGGACTGGTCTCTGATCTGTATAAACCCAATTCTGTCCTATAATAAATAAAAAACAATCAAAAGCCTAGAGATTTATCGGTCTGTTAAAAACTTGGTTACACGCTCCAAAAATTGAAAACATATATAAATAATTCTACTTTTATACTTTATTTTGACAAATCTAAAAACCAACACAGTGTTACAAAGGAGCTTATGCTAGATTAAAAAAAAATGTATAGGTATGAAATTTAGAATAGCAAAGTTTGAGAGCCAATGATAAATTTTTATAACTACTTCCTGACAACAAAAAGTGTTAAAAGGGCAAGCTTGGAAGGTTCATAAAATTCAGAAATGGGGAGGGAAGATGCAGCAACAAAAATTCATAGTTTTCCTTTTCTTCCGCTGAAAAAATTTTTTAAAATTTAACGATTACTCTTTTGTAAAACATCTTGTAATGATATTAATACCAAATTCAACACCCAAGCCAATATTGAGTAAATGTAGACAAAAATGCTTAGAAAACAAACACGATGTTTTAACAAATTGTAAAATAATTTTAAATGGAAATGATGTAACTGTCACTGTGATGTAGAAAGATGTATTAAAAAAACTCCCAGTAGTTTTCAAAGTCGATGAAGATTTTATAAATGGTTTATCAAAAACTATGTATTAAAGCAATGTTACAGTGTTTTGTGTTATGGTTGCTATCGTTCCCCTCTTCCGTGCTGGGCTCTATTTGATAAACTGTGGAATTGTTTTTTGGAGGGTATCTATCCTAACAGTTGTCTCCTGAAGAAATTACCAATTACAATACCTGTTTTTAAGGAGATAGGAGATATTTACTCTCGAAAGTTAATTATCCGTCCAATATCACTGAGTCCCAGTTAGGTCAAAAGTTGTAGAAGCTATAATTAAGGAACAACTCAATAAGTACTTTTGAAATAAATAGATTTTTCTATCATCAAGTCAATAATGGTTTTAGGAAAGGTCTTTCTACCATCAATGCTATAGAAAAATATAGTGTCCTATGTATTTCAAGGATTCGAAGAAAAAAAATTATACTCATGCAACCTTGTTGGACCTAAGTAAAGCGTTTGACATTGTGTCTCACGATATTCTTATGACAAAACTTGAATTTTACGGTATTGTGCAAAATGAGCTAAATCTATTAAGGTCGTACTTGATGGATAGATATCAAATAGTTAAAACTGGTGAACAACAATCAAGCCTGCAAAAAGTATTAAACGGGGTTCCCCAGGGCCTCAGTACTTGGGCCATTTCTTTTTATTATTTTTACTAATGACCTCCCAAGTTTCTTATCCAGTAATTGTGCTTTATATGCTGATGACACAACATTGTTAAATGCAGGAAAAGATCTTAATATATTACTCGAAGACAGTGAAACCACATTTAAAAAGTCTTGCATATGGCTTGAAAATAATAAATTATTACTTAATAAAAATAAGACTGAAAGAATTGTTTTTGGGCTTAAAAACACTGAAAATAGATCTGTTTAAACTCCTAGGAATTAAATCTAGACTGCAAGCTTAGTTGGAATGAACATACAAATCAATTGTGTAAAAAATTGGCTAAAGTTCTTTTCTTATTAAGGAAACTAAAAACATGTACCAGTAGGGAACTTATTTTAAATGCTTACTACTCTTTTTTTCACTGTCACCTATTATACGGTACAACTTTTTGGGGAAACTCCTCTGGGCTCAACAGGTTTTTTATATGGCAAAAGAAGGCAATTAGATGTATAGTGGGAATTGGGGACACTGAATCATGTAGACCAGCATTTTATTGATCTGAGTATTCTAACGTTACCCTGTGTGTTCATGTTTCAATCAATTATGTATGTTAAAGGACCATTATGCAGAATTTAATTTAACGAAGCAGTAAACATGTATATAACACCAGAAATAAAAACCTTATTGATGAAGAATTTGTACGTCTAAGTAAGACAAACAAGTAATTACATACATAATGGCATAAAAGCTTTTTAACAAATTACCTCTAAATGTAAAGTCTTTGTCTGTAAAATAGTTTTAAATTAGTTCTTAAGAAATGGTTTTTAAAAAAAAGCTTTTTATAGTTTAGACGAATTCTACAATGTTTCATTAGATGACATAATATTTTAGGTGTAATATTTATATATCATAATTTATTCTCATATTTTTGTAATTTTGTATTATTTGTTGTATTTATTGATTGTTAATTTTATTAATTGTTATGTTTGTTTAATTGTTATATTTGTTCATTGTTATATATTGTTAATTTGTTTATATATTGTTAATTGTTATATTTAGATTAAGACTTAAGACACATTGACAAACAACAAGCTATCTTACATCAAATTTTTTCACTGAAGTCAAATGTCTGCTATTTATTTGTATCATTGTGCTACCATTTAATTGACTAATGTGACAAAGCCTATTGGTAACATATGTTATTTAACGGCAAATAAACGAATTGAATTGAATTGAATTGAATTGATGATGACGTGCAACTGCAGGAGGGTGTGACTACCCGGTTGAAGTCTCAAAATGTTTATAAACGCTAAAACTAGTTTCACCGCTATGGTAAATGTTGAAAAATAGTATTTTAGTATCACTTTCAAATGTATATATAATAACATTTTTTCCTTGTACTTAGTTTTTTTTCTTATATCAAAACATAATCTACTTTCTGGATAGTCCTTGTATCACACACACCCCAATGATCCTGATCACTGGTGAGCAGTTCAAGTACCAATAACAAAGTATACTTCCCAGCAAAGTTTTTATCTTTGTAGTATTAAAAAAAGTAGTAATGGAACTACCGAGTATATCATGATTGCAATAATTTTCACGTTACTGGTTAACAGTGGTAACAAAGATAGAGTTGGAATTAAATAAACATAAAATTCAGTTTTTACCTTTCAAAACAGTTCTCTGGTTTCTTTCTCTATTGTAATTACACTTTTTTGTTAGATGATGAACTCAGAATATCATCTATAAAAACATAGAAGTTACATTTCACTGTAAATAGTTATAAGCAAAAATTTGTAGTGTAATAGTGAGCTTACTGTTTAAAAATGTGGTGTTTTGATTAATGCTAACTCAATTTCACTAGGTAATAGTATCATATAGATGAACAATGCCCATTTATCAAATAAAAGGTACAACTAAACTTCATTAACAAACATACTCACTTTAAGAGTGTGGTCTTGACTGCCTGTTACAACCCGACCGACCTCCTTCAGAATCAAGGACAGTTTATAGGTTGCTGATGTGCACGTGCAGTAGACAGGCAAACACATTTAAAGTCTTCACTTGCTGCATCTACAAAAACTCCACTCTGGTACACTGTCAGCACTGTTTTGTTCGTTACGTGAGCTGCAAATTGTACAACATTTCAGTCACATGATGAGTAATAGTAAACTTTCTATAATTTTAACTATACTTTTCAAATCACAATATCAGTCTCTTGGTGGGCAGGGAGGATGCTAAAAAAAATTTTCATTGTTTATATTCAGTTTATATGTCAAGTGGACTGTTAAACCCTTTTGAGTCTGCCACGCTACAGGCCCACACTCACGTATACGCAAACATGGGACATGTGCTTGAATTTTGGCATTTACTTTCATATAGAACAATAAATTGGAACACGCTAACAGTGTTTGTCCGAATTCAGGCTTTCTTATGGAGTATTTTAGTTTCGAATTAATAGTATCACTTCAGCGGATTGATACACATAATGTAAATATGGTGGAAAGGGTTGATTCAATATGAATGTTATTTTTAGCTTCAGTTCACCTTTAGCTTTGTGCAGAATCTAAAATCTGAAGCTGTCGCAGACTTGACTCAAGGAGTCTGAAATCATACTAATCTGAAGAGGTCCAACAAAAAGTTAGTGACAATTACGCTATGAATCATTTCGACCAACAAAGACACAAAATCAAATGTAATCTAGAAGAAGTGTTTTTCATTGTATCATCAGATGCATAACCGAGCATAACTATGATGTTTTAGACATGATCTTAAAGCACAGTGGAGCAACTGGATTTTCTACATATAAATGTTTATAAAATTAAATGTCCTGATTTCCCACAAAACTTAACATAGAACAAATAGATTATTCACTATGAAATGAGTGATAAAAAGCAAAAGTTAGAAATAACATAATTATTGTTGTTAAAAAGGCCAATGTAGTTTATTATCAACATTGAAGGAATACAAAATTAAAACAGCAATAACAGTGACAATGTAAAATAAATTTATGAATAAAAAGTTAAACTTGAAATTAACATCTTTAATACTACATTACCAATAAGAAACTAAACATATCTCCATTCAGAACAGTTGATCACACATGATCAGAGTTAGCATGTTATTAATGTCATATAGTACAGTATATCAAAATTAAATTACAAATCAAATCCCATTAATTTAAAACCAAGTCCATTCTTTAAATAGGTTTGTTTTCACCTATTTTTATCCATGACATAGAAATAAATGTATTTAAAATGTTAGAAATTATAAATGTTTAAACAGAAGATATTTATTAGCCTTAAATCAGAAGAGTATAAACAGTGAAATAAAACTATAGAAAGAAAACATTTTTGTGGGTTTAACTGATATAATACTCACTTCTGCGATGAGAGGAGTGTCGAGAGGCCCAATCCAACAAGTAGAAGTCCAGTGAACCGCTCAGTCTGGCTGCTACAAAGTGATGTGTCCCACCAGTCGCACACAAGTTACTCCGGATTCATCATTACTGTTGCTGATTGTGCACTGGGAAAGTTAAAGACCACAATGTAAATAACTTAATACTACAGTGTTCTGCATATAACTAATCTGACTCCCAATACTGCCACAGAGTAATGTCCCACCAGTGGCACGTAAGTTACTCCAGATTTATTATTACTGTTGCTGATTGTGCACTGGGAAAGTTAAAGACCACAGTGTAAATAACTTATACTACAGTGTTCTGCATATAACTGATCTGACACCAATACTGCTACAAAGTGATGTCTCAACAGTCGCACTGAAGGAACCCAAAATTGTACATAGAAAAAAGTCAACTCTACAATGTTCCACAAGTATCTCATCGTGGCTATCATAACAATGATGTTTCAACTGTCATGACAAGTGAAACTACATTTCTTATTATTTGTCCTGATTATCCAATAGAACAGTTTATTAAGTCTGACTTGCTACCATTATTAATAGGAAGATTTCTCTTCAACTGCCTGATGATCTGAGTCAGTGGTTCATCAGTTCCATAATACAATCTTAGGTCAATGAGTCCAGGAAGAGAATTTGATCACACATAAGAGATTGACATTAATTTTAATAGAGCCATATGGTATGTGCAAATTCAGAACTTTAACATTAACAGATCTATTATAACATGAAGGCGTAATCTGAATTAGACATGGTTAGTATTATGGGTATCAGTATTCTATACACTTTATGTACAGTTTTTGAAAAAAATACCTGGTTCTTCTTTGTCTAAAACAGTTAAAACAAATTTTAAAAGTTAATAAATAAATGTTTTTTCTGAATAATTGGGATGCTGAAGGTTTCCATCTGAACTACGATCGTCCCGGGCTGTCTGACCAATCGTACATTGGCATTCTTTGACTTTATCTCGTTTAACTCATTAATTGGATGTTGGTGGCCAAAGTTAATCAAAACATTTTTATTTCATTAATTCTGTAAATACAGTGTGTATCAAACCACCTATCTAAAACATCTGATGGTCAAACAACAGAGGCTTGATTTAAATGGGCTTGTTTTCCCCACTAAATTGATTCCAAAGAATTGATTTAAATTATTTTCAATACATTACAGTTACACAGTGTTCAAAAAATAGGGTGTCTCATATTTGAATCTTGAACGTACCAAATAGAAACACGAATAATGTTGGGTGTAACTGTTTTCTAGTAAACATTATTTTCACCCAAGATTGAGTTGTAGACCAAGTTATTCTCCAGTGCAAATAAATTTCCAGTAATCTCACAAGACCCATATACAGTATTGTTACGAGGGTCATTCAATAATTAAAGAGACAAATTGTTCTGGAGAAAAAACTGTTGGTACATTTATGGTTTTAAGTTGAGATCACTTGGATAGGCCCTGATCAGCTGATGTATTAACATTGTTTTGTTTATAACTTCACAAATACATTTCAAGATGGTGAATTCGTCCACTTTAGTCTAACAACATTTTGTTATTAGTTTTTACTTGCTAAAGGCAAGAAATCAGTACATATATACTGTGGAATGTCTAAAGTTTATGGTGAAGGTTTGCATTAATAGTGGAACATTTTTACAAGTGGTTAGAGCAGTTCAAACTGATGGTGACTTAGTGACTGATGAACACCACTGTGGCCCACCAGTTGCAGTCCCAACTCCCTCACTTGAAAGTTGAATTAATGAAGTTATTCATGCCAATGCTGAAGCTCGAATTTTTTATTATCTTAAAGAGCAGTGTACAATGAAACAGCCAATACTAATCACATTTGCTTTTTAAACAAGGTGGTTACCAGCCATGAGAGAGAAATGTTGTGAATCTCAGAGATGTGATTCTCCAGCAAGACAATGCATGTCCTTATATTGTTCAACTGACCCGTGAAACCATCAACAAAATGGGCTGGGAAGTACTGCCTCGTCCTCCTTACAGTCCTGATTTAGCAACCAGTGATTAAAATTTGTTTAGTGCAATGAAGGAAGCATTACGTGAAAAAAGGTTCCAAGACAACAAGGACATGAAAAATATTGTGGGTAATTTGGTTCAAACATCATGATAGAGAGTTCTTTGCAACCGGCACAAAAAAGCTTGTAGCCCATTGGAACAAGTGCATAAGTGTTCAAAGGAATTATGTTGAAAGGTAATAAAAGCATTGTTTTCTAAAAATAGACAGTTTCTTTTACACACTATTTTATCTCTTTAATTATTAAATAGCCTTTGTATTAGAAAGGCTTTTGTTTTATCCACTCTACTAAAGCCATTCACTTACTTTTGAATGGTCTTTGAGAGAGCTATTAGCAATACATTAGTTGACGCAAATATTGGTTTCTCTAACTAGGCTAGGAAACAATCATTAAAAAATTAATAAAAATAGGTTACTGGACCAACATTAGAATTTGGAAAGTATTTGAGGCCAGGTATTTCATGACACACTACTGGAAACTAAGGAAATTCATCATCTGGGTCAATATCAATCGAGGTTGATCAAGTGAGGAACATCAGGATTAAGTTGATAAGGTTGAAAAAACATCATTGACATCAATAGAATTCCCATATAAATGAAGTTAAGAAGAGTAAAAAAGTGTGGCTTGGGTCATACTGAAGAACTTTTGTTATTAAGTGAAGAAATATTGATTCTACATTTCGTTATTTTTAGATAAAAGGAGTGGAAGTTACCATAGTATTTGATAAATCTAACTCACTATCTGATGACAGCTCATAATCCTGGTTAGCATTGGTTTTATTAAGATCGTTTGACACAAATTAGTCCAAAAGTTCAAAATCATTAACAATTAATCAAACATTAACAATTACAATGTTTATAAACAATGAGGCTTGCTTTTTGAAACACCATGGGAAAACTGTAAACAAGACAAGGAAGACTATCGAACAGCAACATATCTTGTATTATATATACCTGTTTTTGATGGTTTAATTAACTAGGAACACACTGTTAATATAATTACTGAGATTTAAATTGAATTGTTGGTTAAAATATCTAATAAAGTCACTTGTAAATATATATATATATATATATTTAATGATATATATAGACTACTATCGAACAGCAACATATCTTGTATTATAAATACCTGTTTTTGATTGACTAGGAACACACTGTTAATATAATTACTGGATTTAAATTGAATTGCTGGTTTTATATTATATATATATATATATATATAATTTCAATAAAACATTGAATCACAAAAAGTACTTGCTCCGCCAGGAGTCGAACCCGGATCTCTCAACTTGCCGGGTGAATGTGCTACCATTACACCACAGAGCGATCTGTCACATATGCGTTTAAATAAGCAAACTAACATATGATCGGAAGACCAAACACCTGTCAAACGACTTTTATTTACGTTAAATTGTATAAATGGCAATAGCCTTATTTAATGGGGGAACCAGTCAAAACCCCAACTAAAAAACTGTCTAGAACAACATTGACAGAGGTATCCAGCCAATTGACAACCCTACAGGCAACTGAACCTAGCCTCTTGACAACTCTACAGGCAACAGGATTAACGGAGGGAACCAGTCAAACCCCAACTAAAAAACTGTCCACACCAACATTGACAGAGGTATCCAGCCAATTGACAACTCTACTGGAAACAGGATTAACGGGGGGAACCAGTCAAACCCCAACTAAAAAACTGTCTACACCAACATTGACAGAGAGGTATCCAGCCAATTGACAACTCTACTGGAAACAGGATTAACGGGGGAACCAGTCAAACCCCAACTAAAAAACTGTCCACACCAACATTGACAGAGGTATTCAGCCAATTGACAACTCTACTGGAAACAGGATTAACGGGGGGAACCAGTCAAACCCCAACTAAAAAACTGTCTACACCAACATTGACAGAGGTATCCAGCCAAATGACAACCCTACAGGCAACAGGATCCCAGGTTAACGGTTTGGATTTCACTCCAAGTGATGACGAGGACTTCAACATCATTGTAGTGGAGGCAGATGTTCACCACCTAAACCCCAACTCCACTTTTAAAACTAGCAGACTAACTGACTGTCTGAAGACTTCATCTGCTCTAAACTGCAAACCACCCCTAAACTCAAAAACATTAGCAGAGGACCAAACTCTAGATGACTTCTTTAGCAGTAATATAGCATTTTATAAAGAAACATATGGCTGTAAACTATAACATCATGGCAGATCATAACAAAAAACACAATTTTTTAGAGACAACACACAGGAAAAAAGCAAAACTGAAACATCCGCAGAAACCAAAAACCTTTACAAGAATCTTCATAAACTCCCAACTGAAACTAAAAGTATAAACCCTCTAAAAAAGCTAAAAATACTCCACCAAAATATTGACTCATTAATGAACAAGACAAACCAGCTTGACCACTTACTTCACACCACAAAACCTCATATTGTAGTCTTGACAGAGCATAGTCTAAAAGATTACCAACTTCTACATACCAAACTAAGAGATTACATATTAATTGGGGGGTTTTCCAGAAAGTTTTCGAGAAAAGGAGGAGTGGCCGTATACGCTCATGAATCACTTGGAAATGTTGTAGAAAGTAAAGACACAACCTCTGAAGAACTGATTTGTGAACAATATGCAGTCAATATTAAAGTGAAGCAGAAAACTGTATACCTTCTTGGCGTCTACAGACCCTCCAAGTTCGAACCTTGAAGATGCCCTGAATATAATCTCAAGTACCTTAGACAAAATACCTACATGGAAATGCCCTACCATCATCATGGGAGACATAAATATAGACATGCTGACACAAAACCAAAACAGAAACAAACTAGAAAATATGTTGAGCAGGTCATAACATCGAAAGACTAGAGCTACCGCCAACTAGAGTCACCTCAACATCAGCCACATCTATTGACATGGTATGCTCTAACTTAAACTCTAAAGACATCAACGTAGATGTCATCACTACAGGACTGTCGGATCACAAAGCGCAAATCAGCACAATCAACGTCCAACCCCAGAACTTGAGACTCCCATCCTCAACACGTCGACAGTATAATCAGGAAAATCTCAATCAACTAAAAATTATACTGTCAAACGTAACCTGGTGTGACGTTTACAACAAAATAGAAGTTGATCAGACCTATGACAGCTTTAATAATACTTTGATTTTAGCCTTGAATACAGCATGTCCTACCAAAAAATTAAGGTCAAAGAAAAAAAGAAAATTTGGTGTAGTGATTGATGAGGATACACAAACACTAAAACACAACTACTTACAAGCACTGGACAGAATGCTACTTCATAGTTCAGAAGAAAATAAAACAGAAACAGCTGCTAGAAAAAGGGAATATGACTTAAAACTGAAGGAAAAGCGAAAAGAAATCACATCGAACTACATTCAAAACTGTGAAAACAAACAAAGAGCCCTTTGGGAGGTGATCAACTACGAAAGGTGTAAAAATACAAAAGATTCCATCAACCTTCAACTACTAGTCAAAAATGAACTGATTGAGGAGCCGCTTGAAATTGCTCAACACTTCAATCAACATTTTGTCTCAATCAAGCAATTACAGGCCCATTGCCATTCTTCCAACAATCAGCAAAATATTTGAGAAGTTATTTCTCATTAGAATGCTTTCCTTTCTGGACGTGCATGATATTCTCTGTAAGGAACAGTTTGGTTTCCGGAAGGGAATATCGACAATTGATGCAGTCACTAAACTGATCGACATTGTTGTGAAGGGCTTGGACAGGCAAATACCTACGCTTAGCGTATTTCTTGACCTGTCTAAGGCGTTTGACTGTGTGGACCACCAGACTCTCATTTCAAAACTACATGACTGTGGGATACGAGGTACACCACTCTCATGGCTTGAGTCGTACCTGAGTTCCCGCCTGCAAAAAGTCCATATAAATGGCGTTTCATCAAACAACGCCCTCGTAAAATATGGGGTCCCACAGGGATCAATTCTCGGCCCAGCTCTTTTTTTAATTTATGTTAATGACCTCAGGTCATCCATATCATCTGGCCAAATGATTCAGTACGCAGATGACACAACTCTCTGTTTTCAGAGTAAATGCAGGGCCTCATTGGAAGTGGAATGTTTTGTAAGTGCAAATTCTTGTCTGCAGTTCTTATCTAAGGTCAATCTGCAGACAAATGATTCAAAATCCAATTTCATCTATTTCTCAGGGCGAAGAGTGTCCCATGATTGTGGTCCATCAGTTGTGCTAAATGACACAGTCATTGAAGAACTAAACAGCATTAAATTCTTAGGAATCCACATTGACAAAAGTCTAACGTGGGACAATCATGTAGACGCAGTCTGCGCCAAAATGTCCTCGGGCATCTTTGCTCTGAGAAAGTTAGCAGAATTTTGTGCAATTTCTATTCTAAAAATGGCCTATTATGGCCTTGTGTACCCACACATGTCTTATGGCATAACATTGTGGGGAGGATGCGCAAACACCCACTTCCAAAGGTGCTTTGTCCTGCAGAAGAAAGCAATCCGAATCATCTCTAAAATAGGAATGAGAGAATCCTGCAGGGAGCACTTCAAAAGTCTCGATTTGTTAACGCTCCCATCCCTCTACATGTACGAGACTGTCCTGTACTGTCGTTACAAATGTGAAGTGACGCGGGGCAGAGACGTCCATGACTACAACACTAGAGGGAGGGATGCATTAAGAACCAGCGCAGCACAGGCTCCGGGCTTTCGAAGCCCTGCCATCTGAGGTCGGGGCCAAACTTATCAACAAGTTGCCTCTTGACCTACAGGCTGAAAATGGGCAACCACTGTTTAAGAGGAAGCTAAGGAACCTATTGGTGCAAGGGGCCTTTTACTCTCCGTTGGCGAGTTCGTGGACCAGGGAGGTTAGTTGGTACAACAGTTTGAGTGGGGGGTGCCAGGCTTTAGGCCTACATGATAAGCCATAATGTTCTCTCTATTTAAGTTTTGTTTTATTTGAGAATTAAAATTTTAAGTGCTTTCTTTTATTTGCTTAGTTTTACATATAACTTTGTAAACACTACAATATTATTTTATTTAAATATCTACATGACTTGACGCGTGCCATGCAATGTTGTAAAAATTGTTATTACGGCAATAAAGAAATTTATTATTATTATTATTATTATTAGTGGCGGAGAAAACTCTTACTGCTGCTGGCCAGATACAACAAAGGCCACAACTAAATGAGCTAGAAACTGACTATATTCCTGACTTGACTTTTCTACCAGTATCAGTCATCGAAGTAACAAACACCATATCTTCTTTTAAATCCAAACCGTCCTCTGGAATTGATGAAGTGTCCTCCATACTACTAAAACACTGTAAGGAAGAAATTGCACCTCCACTTACATAAAACTAGCAAAAGTCTTTCCTAAACTCAAAAAGAATCCGAGCACCTCAATCGATAACTACCGCCCCATATCACTCCTATCAACAATATCCAAAGTAATTGAGAAAATTGTCCTTGTCAGACTCTTGAACCATCTGACAGTAAACAACATCATCACAAGCCAGCAACATGGATTCCTCAAAGGCAGATCAACAACTTCTGCCATAATAAATTTCACTGAGCTTGTGCTGAATGAAATGGAGGAAGGAACTGCCATCAGTGCATTTTTCCTGGATTTCAGTAGGGCGTTCGATTGCTTGGAGCATGATCTTATATTAGAAAAGATGAAGAACATGGGGATAAGAGGGATTTCTGGAAAGTGGATGTCAAGTTATCTTAAAGGCAGATCACAAACAGTAGAGATAGCATATACATTAAACAATACAATTTATAAAACTAGATCACCACCACTTTTAATTGACAGAGGTGTTCCCCAAGGCTCAGTTCTTGGACCAATGCTTTTTATTCTGTTAACTAATGACCTCCCAAAATATCTACAAGAGTTCTGCCAATTCATGATGTATGCTGATGACACAGCCTTGCTGGTGGCCGAGAAACAAATACCAGAACTTGAAATATCTTCCTTTGTAGCCCTGGACATGGCAAAGCAATACTGTCACCAAAACAATCTTATATTAAATGACCGCAAAACCCAACAACTGAACTTAGGAAGAGCAAGTGCAGTAATTACATGGCTTGCCAGATATTGAATTGAAAAATGAAGCTAACTACCTAGGAATCATCATTGACAACAATCTAACCTGGACTCCACATGTAGACCAACTCTGCAGAAAGCTCAGCAGTAGCCTATATGTATTAAAAAGAATAACAAAAATGAGCAATCTGGACACAGCAAAAACTGCGTATTTCTCACTCTTTGAAGCACATCTAAGATATGGATTAGTGGTATGGGGAAATTCTTCCATCGGGAATCTCCAACGGGTACTAATACTTCAAAAGAAAGCTGTGAGAACATTGGCAGGACTAGACCCAAAGGCTACTTGCCGGCAAGCTTTTAAAAATCTTAAAATCTTGACTGTGATATCTCTGTTTGTGACTGAAGTGATCTGCTATGCTGTCTCACAGAACATTACAAGGCTGGGAGAAATGCACCATTACAACACCCGGAACACCATGAACTATGCTCTGCCAATTCATCGTCTTGCTCTGTACGAGAGGAAGCCAAGCTATGCAGGACCTAAACTCTTCAATATTCTTCCAGACCATCTGAAAATAAACAGTGGACAGAAATGCTTCAAGAAGAAACTCCAAGAATGGTTTCTACAGAGGACATTTTACTCCCTTGAAGAATTTATAAACTGGAGGAACCATTAATCATAGTGCTTAAAATGTTTTATCCACTGTTTTTCTACATTGCTGACTAATATCCTAAATTATTACCTTTACCTACTTGACGCCAATTCTGTAACTCTATGTACATGAATAAAGAAACTGTCTATTGTCTATTGTCTATTGTCTAATTTCAATAATATATATATATCACTTTTAACTGTAGATTTTTATTTTGTGAGATTGATTCCAAGGTATAATCGATATAAGTACAGAGAAATTGGTAATGGCACAAACACATGAAGGGTAGTTGTAAAATAAGGTTCTTAAAGCTACAGCAGATTAGATTTGAAAGGAAAATCCAGCAGTACAGATTCAGTAGCTATCTGATTCTTTACCTCTACCACATCCACCTTGCTACTCTGTGTTGGCCTAACAGCTGTCCGAATAGAACTCCAGATTGCCACTACTGCCAGGTCAAAGTTCGCACTCTGATAGGTGTTACATATACAACATGAGTATTACTTATAGACAATCATTGTCAATTAATTGATGTTTATGAGAAAATGTGCATAGCTGTTTAACACTTCTGTAAAATAGGGTAGGAAATTCACCGAGGGTCGCAAGGAAATGTATAATGAAGAGAAGACCGGAGGATCACCATTTGTGAACTTGTTCTTCATGTTCCTGAGATTTCCTTCACCATAATTGAAGATATTTTCTGAAAAACTAGGCTACCAGAAATTAGTCAAGTGTACTGAGAATTGTATCCAACAATATAAAGACTATATGGAGGATTGCTGGACTTTATAGTCATAAATAATGATTAAGTTTTCGTTCTATAAAGGAGACAACATAATATGAATGAATGTATTCAATGAATGTTTCTACACCTAAAGCAATCTGCTGGCAAAATCATAACAACTATCTTTTGAGAGACAAGATTATATTTAGTTCATTTAAAGCCTGGAACAATAAAATATTCAGAGTGGTATTGTGTTATATACTACAATCCAGAACCGCCGGAAAGGAAGACTGATGAAAAGATGTAAAATAAATTAAATAAGGCTAAACTGTCTTTTCAAGCCTAGAAACTGCTAACGGAATTTAGGTGGACACTTCCCTACAGTTCTGATCTAGCATCAAGTAATTAATATTTGTTTTAAAAACCAAACAAACACTTCTAACATTATTACAACACATTTATTCGTACTTAAACAATAATAAATCTTGAAAACTGCAGTCAATTTACTTAACTACTTAAATCCAGTATAGCTTAAACAATATTATTATGAAATCGTTTACGCAGCGTATCACAAGTTTGCAGCACTCTGTGATTTACTAATTACAGTTTATTCCTTTAAATAAATAAATGCAGTTCTATATCTTAAAGTAGCTATCCCTAAATTACTCACAACATATAATACATATAATAAATGGTGTGACAATGTATGATAGGCATGGACGGCACATATGAAACTAGGAAGTGATTACTAGTATCAAGTGATTCCACCACTTACTCCAAAGTATCCTAATGTTCTCAGAGTCTCGGTGACTCTAGCGATCAGAGTGTCTTTGAACTTCCATATCGTCGTGTCGATCACACTGTTGTGCCTGAACTCGTCACATGTCTTCTTGAGAGTCCTCACGCAGTCCGCGCGATAGTGCTGCAGTTGTGCGTCCTCCACCTCGATGGCATAGGATGTACAACCCGAGCTGAGACATGCCAGTGGGAAGTGGTTGTGGAGCATCAGCGCTCGCTCCGGATTGTGGAAACACTTCACGTACTGGTTCGGTTTCGTGAAGTTTTTGCTTCTATAAACGTGCTGTAACATGTGCATGTACCGCGGAATGTCCTTGAAACCATCCGTGATCGTGCAGTAAATCGTCCAGGAAGTAAACGTTCCTGACGTTGTAGGAAGCTCTAGTTTCATTTTTCAGAGCCAAAGCTTTAGGAAGAGCTTTGTCCATCAGAGCCCTCCAAGACATCTCTTTCACAGGCATGATCACTTCATCGATGTCCAATAAAGCGATGTATTCGTAAGTGTAGAGATTTTTGTACAGGCAATCGTTGTACGGAATCAGTTCGTTTTGTCTTTTGTGATTGACTTTCTTCGTCAAATACAAATGCTGGAAGCCCGGAATATTCGGCTGCCCTCCAGGTAGCGTCAGGGGCACGACTTCCACTTTACCGATATCGTTGTAGTGCCTCAAAACTTTACTTATATTCGGGTGTACCTGTAATTCGTAAAAGAACACCTTTTCTGCACCCAGTATACCCAAGAGTTCGATCCACTCGATGAGTCGTACGGACAAGTCGTCATAGAGGAAGTCCAACCCTTTCACACAGACTGCAAATCCTTTTTTCTTTTCAGGCTTATTATAAATTATCCTCAGGTTGTTTGCTCGCGATGTCACACACACTTTCTCGACGACGGACACGGACGATGGAACCAGTTTGTGGTACGGTTGAGGGATCTGACAAGCGATCAAGTAAGGTTGGAAAATCCCTTGTTTGTAATTCCCATTTCTTATACCAAATATATTTGTATTCCATGGTCTTGACGAACACGGGTTCTTTGTGGTTCTCAAACCAAAACTGACAGTAGGTTTTCACAGTGGGTTCTATTCTGTTGATCATGCCCAGTATCCTCACTACAGGGCCGATCTTGCTCAGCTTCCTGATATCGTAGTAAGCACCATAAAAGTGGAATGTCCCATTCGAAGTGTGCAGAGTCTGCCAGTAAATATTATTAAATTCTAATTCAAATATACTAGGATATTTGGCACAACTTTCGTTTTTGTAAAACATATTTTTATTCTTATACTTGTTCCAGTATGCTATAGGAAGACTAGGGAGGCGTTGTTGAACTTTCTCGATTATTTTGGCCTCTGAAAGACTGGGTGACTTGTCGACAAAGGGCTCCTGCCCCATGTCTACGGCCCTGGTAGTGCTGACCGTAGCCTCCAGTGGTAGCACGATCTTGTCGAGCAGCAACCGGCTGTTGGCGCCTCCTCCGCTGCGGTGGGCTGGGTTGGGCTGAATGCTCAGTTGGTAGTGGTTGCTAAGGTGCACTACTGCCAACATCACCACTCCCCAGACAAACACCAAGCAGAACACCTTCCGGGCCCAACGCGACCCGACCACTCCAGCCATTTTCCTGGAACTGTCCGCCCGTTCCGCTGTCCAAGGTTAGACACTGATCATCCTGCGTTCCGCTCCTGCTTTGCTCGTCAAATAAATAAACCATCATCGACACAACACTTCATTTCATCTGCTGAGCTGATACCTCGGGAACGAATGTTACATTGAGGGAGAAAGTCATCTGGAGATTACACGGTACCGGAATGTGAAACTGCTAAGCTAAGCCGCCAGCACAGAACCGAGACGTGGACACGCTAGGCCTAGTCATGACTCGACGTACGCACTACACTAGAGACTAACACTACCGCACAGGATCTGGCCCGCGACCTACTTAGATGGCATATGCTTTGAAACCATCAATGAAGTCAACGAAGATCTGCAACAACGCTGGAATAGAGATCAAACTATGTAAGGGTATAGTTTTGTTTTAAGGTTTATATCGATGTACATTTATAATGAAATGAACAGTAGTATCTAAACAAAATAAGAAATTATTTTACAATCAATTCTTACAAATAAATATACTTTCCTTTTAGGAACTTCTATTACAATCATATAATATTATATAAACACACCTACCTACCTTACATTTGCCTGAGGTAGCCTCCCAAATTTCTATATGTCCACTGGCACAGCCAACAACAATGAGATTGTTCTGGCAATCTAAACACCAAATTGGCGAAATTCTCGGCCCATCGTCTGTACTTTGACTGTAATCTTTACACTCCCCCCCACCTGTCTCCCTCATCACTGAACTCTGTTTGTGCTGATCACTATTTGTGTCTGAACTTTGAGCTTCTGTTTCACAAACAGTGGCATTTTGGGGTAAAACATAGTTACTGCTACTTTCTCTACATCTCCCTAACCAACTATTATGCACATCGTTGACACAAAAACATGGATCAATAGCTGAATCTGCATCAGGTTTGAACTGTGTTGCTGTGTTGTGTAGCGTTCTAGAGTTAGGAGACTTTATTTGAGAACACACATTATCTAACTCCTTGTAGAGCGCATCTTCGTCACCAGTTGTTAATGGATTTTGTGGCCTGTAACAAACAAATACTTAATACATATTTATCACTTATTTTTACAAGAGTGTAAACAGACAATTTTCTACAATAATTTGAAATGATTTACAAAGATACTGAGGAACTCACTTGGCTCTGGTTATGGTGACAACAAGATCACCTGTGGTGGAGTCCCAGACACGAATATTGCCTGCGAGACAGGAACTGACAAGCCAGTGCCCATCACTTGCTAGACACTCCACTGGTTGGGCGTGTCCAGACAGAACCAATGGCACAGCCTCCAATACAACCTGTAACACCACACGAATAACACCAGAGGTCAGGACCTAATAAGCCAGTGTCCATCACTTGCTCAACATTCCATTAGTTTGGGCGTGTCCAGATAGGATCAATGGCACAGCCTCCAATACAACCTGTAACACCACACAAATAACACCAGAGGTCAGGACCTAATAAGCCAGTGTCCATCACTTGCTAGACATTCCATTAGTTGGCGTGGTCCAGATAGGACCAATGGCACAGCCTCCAATACAACCTGTAACACCACACGAATAACACCAGAGGTCAGGACCTAATAAGCCAGTGTCTATCACTTGCTAGACATTCCATTAGTTAGGCATGTCAGGATAGGACCAATGGCACAGCCTCCAATACAACCTGTAATACCACACAAATAACACCAGAGGTCAGGACCTAATAAGCCAGTGTCTATCACTTGCTAGACATTCCATTAGTTGGGCGTGTCCAGATAGGAACAATGGCAAAGCCTCCAATACAATCTACAATACAACAGACAAATATTATTAATGGACAGGAGGTGACAAGCCCCTCACCACCGCTGGACATTTCACTGGTTGTGTATCTACAAATAGGACCACCACACAATCTATTAGAAAGTCACGTAACCCTAAAACTTCAGACATCACTGCAAAACATTGGCGAGATGGACCATAACCCTCCACCTACGTATTGTGTAACACGCCTACTACCTTACCTTCACATCACGTACCACCAAGATAATTTAGCAGGAGACAGTACAGTCAGAAGTTATAGCCTAATTTGCATTTTGAACAATTACTACCTAATTTTTATACATAAGTATTTAAAAGATTAATGCCAATAGTAAGAAACTAGCAGTCTCCTTCCTATTCGCACACATAATTTCAAAGGCTTTGCATGTGTATGAGCACTTATGGTTCGAGTGAATTATATTTCTTACGCCAATGACGAGTTTGCCTTGTTGTGGCGCGACCAAGAAAATATGTAAAAATGTGTATATATAGCCATTGCAATTTACTATGATTTTAGTATTTTTTGTGCCATAGTTGATTTTGTCTTGTTTTCCCAAACAAGAAAAATAAATATACATACATACACAGGTTTAAGAAGCCTACTTCTGTCAAAAGACAACTGAGATAGGTTTTTTAAGTCTTTAAATTTATAGTAAAAGTTATATAATAACTATGTCTTTTATATCTACATTACAGTACTGACCAAACACTGCATACTTAATATTTGCTAGTTTACAGTTAAAAGTACATTTTTACCAACATTTTAATTTTATTATCTGGATATTTTCTTACAATGTGCTTGCAGAAAAGTTGAAATAAGAAGTGTTGGTACTACATAAGCTTACTCTATGCTTTCAAGACTATAAATGTAAACAAATTGAAAATAGTGATTAAAATGATTAAACATATGGTTGTGCTGTCATAAAACAATGTTAACACAAAATAGTTGATTACATTCAACAGGCTCTTTAAATTAATATTTGTTTGCTGTAATGCAATTTTAAGGGCCAAGATATGATTTTTTTGTAATTTTAGAATCCAGTGGGACATTTCCCGGGGGGATTTTCAAAATAAGGGTAGGTTTATATTTTAACCAGTGACCTTAAGAATGTCCATGTAAACTTTTAGTACAATCGGTAGTTTTTACATGGCTGAGTAAAATACACACAAACACACAGACAGACACATTAGATTTTTATACAATAGTGTAGATTATTCACAATTCAATGAGGTTATTGGCAGTGATATTGAAAAATATAATGAGTTACAAAAAACGATATATATTTCATATTCTACATAACCCAATGCAATATATGCCCACATTTTTTTTCAAGTTAATGGCATGTATCCTGGAAGCCTAATTAGAAGGACATGCTTAGTTCTTAACCCTCCGACTGATAATAAGAAACTCCCAGATTGATACACTGGATTTTGTCTTTGAAAAATGAATTGCTATTTATGAGTAGAGGATTCGACTGGTACAAGTTACGTCTTAATAACTTTAAACGGGGTTTTTGCGTAATATAAGCCGAAAGTTGACGGCTGTGCTGCCTTTATCAGTTCACAAGTGATATTGATAAACGTCTGTGCCTTGGTCATCAGTTAGAAGGTAAAAATATACCCATTTCTTTGAACCTCAGCAAATAATCTTAAAATAGTGTGATACTTTTGTATTACTTTAACTGGTCTCCAGAATGGTATAAACTGGTAATTTGTTGATAATTTTATTTAAATTGAACTCAAGCTAATAGTTACTAGGATTCAATCGTCACTAACCTGTGATGATGGATCAGATGCTTCTTTGGTTCCCATCCAGCTTGCTCTCCATTCTGCATAGTTTCTTGAACAAATGCATCTGTACAACACCTACAACATAAACAGCAGTAAAATACATCATAGTTGTGCTTTAACTGAAGTACTAACAACGTGGCTGAATGACTACAACCTCAGTAAATGATCTCAGGATACAATATGTTAAAAGTGGTAATTAATCAACAAATATTGCAAAACTTGTATACAAAAACTCACCTAACAAATAACTGTATCTACTCTCCAATAGAATTTCACCAAAACACTATTATTCTATATAAAACCTCTAAGAGGAGGATTTAAAATTTTAATTCCACGACAAAAATTCTACTCTTCTCAACATCTTATCGTTTCCACCCCACATCAGAAGCCATCTTCTTTCCCCCTGGCAGTGAGGCCCCGATTCTCCCCCTCCGCCCCATGCTGCGAGTCCTTCTTCACATCCTGGTCCTATTAAGCACCACACATTCCTACAGCTTCAGCTCCACAGTGAGAAATCAGTAAAATTGGAAAACAGGTATTTTCATAGTTTTCATTATATATCTCAGCAACTGTTTGTATGCTAAACAATGTGTCACTGTGTTCAACTCCAGCAACAGGTCATAGGAATAGCAGCAAACTGGAATAGGTTAATGGCAACTCTCTCTGTAGTAGTCTAGCGCTGTATAGTTATCATGAATCAACTAATCAAAATTAAAGACGGTTTTCGTTCTTCTAAATGAAACAAAGTATCAAACAGGTTTCAAGATTGTCTTGTAAAGTCAAAACAACAATATGTGGCTTGTGGATTTGTGATCCCAGTTTCTGCTACAGAACTGTCTGCTAGAACTTTCTCTAAAATGCCACTATGTGATGTACGTAAGGGTGAAAGTAATCAAAGTTGCCTTCAATAAATTATTGAAGTCGAACTTGGACTAACCAGTGGTGCAGCATTAGTGGTGGCTCGCAGAGCATTGATAATCAAACTCATAATTAGGTGCCCCATAGACAAACTGTGACAAAATTTCATACTTCATTCACAGTTTCACAGGCCTCGCCATAAAATACAATTAATGGTGCTAATCAGCTCCAAATTAAAAAAGGTTTTTTTTTAATTAACTAAACCCTTACAGCCAAGTATATGGATATGTCCATATCATCGGAACTGTATTAATTGCAGCATACAGGAACATCACTATTATCATATTTTACTTTACTTCGTACATTATAATTCAAGAAAATGCTGTGAATGCGTATGAATACTTATATGTGTTTATTTATGACCATTGGAAATAAATTGGATTGCATGTTACATCAAAAATAATCAATAACAAGTGCCATTCATTCTTTTATGTCATCTGGCAATGTGTGGCATGGCATGTGGATAAACCCGTATGATATTATCTATTGAATGATGTTATTTTTCTCTGGCTGGGATCAAAACACATAATATGTTTGGACCTGATCTAAGGTTAAGTGAGTTTAATTAAGATAAAAAATCTTGATGAGTATTTGGATATTATTATTAAGTTAATAATGTGCAAGGACTACAATCTATTTTGAGAGTAAGAAAAACTCACTACAAATGTATATGTGAGAACCAACACACTGATGATACACAGAATGGCAGTAAGAAACAGTTCCATGGGAGACGAAGGGAAGAACGGAGCATCAGACATTTGTGTTGGAGTTGGTAAAGATGGTACAAACTCCTCATCTGAAAATTATAATTAATAAATTATTTTATTATACCGTATTAAAAATTTAATTACAGATGATAGTGAACAATCCAGTACAGTGAACTCCATTTATAATATGAAAAGTTTTTCAGTAATAGAAAGTTTTTGCACTTATTTAATGTAAGATTATTGATGCCGGTTCACTTGAATATATGACAACTCCATTATGCTCACTAATAAATGCCAAATATTGAGATGCAAGTGACTTAGGAAGTGACATACTCATTTATTTCCTCTTCATGCATAATTATTGTTTATGGACTTTTAAAATTCTCTATTTATTATGTTTATTGCTATACATTAAAATCATGTTCCAAGTGTTTATGGTTTTAACTGCTGTCAGTAACATCTTTAAAGAAATTAAACTTATCATAACGATCTCCAAAGGGTAGAGTTAAAAGTGCACATTAGCACACAGGTAATATTTAAGCACATTTTCAAATATTACTTACAAACATAATTTGTTACTTAGTCATAACCATGTGCATACTTGAATAAAAGTACAAAGAATAAAAAGTGCTATTTTTAAGTTCTTTATGTTTCATGTTTAAAACAATATGTAATAAAAGACAAAAGTAACTTTATTTATAGCCTCAAAGACATATATTTTCTTTAAAAACTTTCCAATGTATTTCAAAAATGTATTTCTTAAAATGAAAATGTACATATAACTTATATCTTTTTTGTTATATAATATATTTTACATAAACAAAAATTAAAAAAAAGACAACTGACTGGAAATACTTTGTATTTATGTAAATATTAAATCCAAACATAAAACTTAAAAACAAAATCGTATATTTAGGAATATATGAGGAAAGAAACATTAAAGTTAATTAGTAATCATACAATATATAAAATACTTTGAATGAGAAAAAAATAAATTTTTGAAATTTTAAAATTAAAGAAAATTGTTATTACTAAATATTACTTACTCAAAACTACAAAAAATAACCAGTACAGTGTCTGTTGCTGTACATGACCTCAAATTAAAATCCTTGACTTTTCTGGGACTTCCGTGACCGTTAGACACCCTGTCGTATAGCTAAGATAACATTACATTAAAATTTAGCTTGTTTATTTTTGTGTTTATACATAAAAAGCAAATAATTTACAAACAATAACTTCTAGTTTTTATGTCCAAAACAATTAAAAAGGATTTTGGGTGCTTTTCAGTGAAACTGCAACTTTGATAACCATACTCGGAAACTCATGATCCAATTAAGGTAAAACATTTTTGTTTTGGGTGCAAAACATAAACTTGTTTCACTCAGTTTGTTGTGTGTATTAGATACTGTTATAAATGAGTCAGTCATTAATATTTGTGAGATTATCGTCTTAAAACTTTACTGTATACAGATGGGAGTGCCGATGGCCGAGCAGTCTAAGTCGGACTTTGAGTCTGAGTTAGAGATAGCGCAGGTTCAAATCCTGTCTGTGACCGTTGCACTTTTTATCAGTACAATCAACCTCATACTGTTTCGACTCTCCCCTTCATTCTGTTTTCATAAGATACTCGCACAGGCCAGTGGCCCATGAGGACGGACAGAATAAGGCCTAAAAGGGGATCGGCCTCTCCTTAAAAAAAATCTACAACTGAATCAATATATTGGTACTTTACATCCACAGATAGGATAATAAAGGCTTTAACTCCATCAGCACTAGTTTCTTAGGGTAAATCAGGAAGTGTACAATCACCAGCCAGCAACAGTCATCCCCCCTCCCATAATTGACTTGCAGCTAAGTATGTTTTGCTAAGAATCCTGTCCAAAGCTTTAAATTTTCCCTTATGGACCATAGTACACCTGTTCCAGACAATCAGCTCACATTCTGGAAAAATTTGGGCTGTTGGACTGTTTTCAAATATTTCACATTGGAGTTTCAGTATTAACTTCAATAAGTGAAGGGGTAGCTTAAATGATGAATGCACAGATTTTCCTTAATCCCACAACAATTCTATTATTCCAGACAATGCGACTATGTCATTATATAAGATGGAAATTGAGTAACAAATTTTTCATGTAATTATAACATTACATGATCAAAAACAGTATGCTTGTATCTATCTTGTACAGGCATTTGGTCTTAATTGGATCACAAGTTTCTAAATTATGAATTTACAATGCTGCAGTTTGCTTGAAAAGAGCAAAAACCAGTACTCTTTTTCGTTATTAACATGAAAACTGGTAGTTGCTGTTGTAAGTTATGTACTTAATAGGTTTAAACAAAGAAATAAACAAGCTCAATTTTAATGTGACTATCGTTAAGATAACTTAACTAGTCAGTTTGTGGTTGACTTTCAAACTCGGATATCTATACTTTTTTATCAGAGAATAAAGATATTTTTTTCTTACTTTTACAGTATTACATACACGTATTGCAGTATTACAGTTTGGGACACATACATTTTAATCTTATAAGTTATTTTGTTATCTCTATAA
The DNA here is from genome assembly GCF_021130785.1 of Homalodisca vitripennis. Classification (NCBI taxonomy): domain Eukaryota; kingdom Metazoa; phylum Arthropoda; class Insecta; order Hemiptera; family Cicadellidae; genus Homalodisca; species Homalodisca vitripennis. The sequence continues at coordinate 24,425 of NW_025782201.1, forward strand.
TGATATGCAACACTTACTGGAAATATTGAAAGAAAAATAAAAAAAGAAAGCAAGACACTTATACCACATTAAGTTTAGAGACATAATAGACTTAATGTGTTTGCCCTGCAAATGGCAAACACCCGAAATCTGGTCTTTTACTTGTATTCTAGATGGCAGTGCCTAATTTGAGGTCTTTTAACACAGCCTATGTTTTTTGTTATTACATCAGTAAAATATGCTCGAAACGTATCAATATTGATATTAATAGAAAGAAAAATAACCTATTTACTTAAATAATAAACATTCTGATGATTTTCATGTTTCGTTACATGCCTACACAATTTGTAATCTCAGAACTATCTCTTTTGTTCTCACTCCACAAGCTGTGCATGCTGCGACAAATCAGAAAACTTGTGTAAATGTATTTTGATGGTTCAGTAACATTTATTTTGTACTATTATAAGCTAAAAGAAAAATTAGTTGAAAAACTTAGTTACAATACTGTAAAGTAAACAATGAAGTTTAAATACATATAGGTTACATATTAAGTTGAATGAATTTGAGTTTATTTATATTTTCAATATGACCTTTAACAATACCAAAAGATACCTATGTCAAAAGGATCCATAGCCGCAGCTAAGGGCTCCCACGGAATTTTTGACAGTTTCTCCAATTCATTTTCGTTGTGCAATTGCCTGTTCAGGAGACACAGCACTGGCCAGCTGAATGGGTGGCAGGATGGTTATGTAGCCACCAGACAGGAACGTGGTGTTGTACAGAGACAGAATGGCAGCCCAATGGTGAGGAGACAGTTTCTGTAGTGGTCTGTAGTCTCCAGGCTTCAGTCTGGATAACTCATCACTGCCTTTGTCCTGAAACGTTCATCTGTTCATGCTTTAACGCAACACCTAGTGATCTAAGTTACTAAATCTTACTGCAAAAAATTATTTGATCAAACGTTGTTTACTGAAAATAAAATCTATGTATATAAATAATAAGATAAATTAAAAATAATAATTTGTCAAAATTCATGGTCTATAGCCACGGGAACTGTACAATGAACTAAAAATACGGTACTACACCTTGTCAGAACAGTTCAAATGTTGTAGATGTCCATTAGATGTTCCCGCAAAAAGTTCCATCATAAAGTGGTTAGAAAGTGATAGCTCTAATTAGGGTTTTCAAGTTAAATATTGTTTTAAATACAGTAAAATCCTGGCTAATCGAATTAAAGAGGGGTCAGATACCCAATTTTTTAGTAAACCCAATTACATATAAAAATAATAGATTGGAATGGGTACCTAGGGAATTATGTACAATTGATTAAATTTCTGTAAGTTATACTTTGGGAATGGTGACAGGAAGGAGAGATGACTAATAGCAGTGGCGTGAGTTGGCGCAGTCACTGTGTAATGTAGGCAGTTGATGAGAGTGGGGAAGGATTAATCATCTTGAGGACACGTTATTTACGCAGCCAGTCCACACAGTGTTGCATCACGTACGCACCCACTCTTCCGCCCAGAGGCAGATGGTTGGTGCAATGTTCTGTTGTTAAATATAACTATATTGCTCAGTTATTTATATATATAAATCATCATTCTTTTCGGTTGACCCAGGTTTTACTGTAAAATATAAATACAACAATAAAATAAATAGGGGTAAAAACTATGAACAAATAACATGACAGTAGACCTACCAAATACACACATGTTCATGTACGGGCAGACAATAGACAGGTTAAAATGTGCACTTGTTCCAATCACACCTTTTCCTGTGCTTCCTGGTGCGTTCTTATCAATTGGGTTGTTATCAACTGATGATAACCTATTCATGTACTGTAAACTAGATTTAAGGAACACTGTCCCAAGGTTTGTTTATTTCAATAAATAAAAATGATAAACCATTTTTCAATATTTAAAGTGTGGCATACAGAAATGTCTGTACCATCTAAATTGATCTAACTATGTCATATAGACATATAATATTTTCTTACTTTAAGTTTATTGTGTACATTACAAATCACAAAAGTGCCATGAACAATACCAACAATAAATCAGTAATGAGTTTTATTCTAGATGTGATATTTTATCTGGTGATGAGCTGGCGGCCTCCAGTTACAACTGAGCTTTATTTTTAAAAACTATATTTTTTATTTCTTATTTTAAGAAATTAAACTGAACTTTGATTGACATTTTTAAAACATTTAAATGCATGGTAATTTTATCATAGCTAATTGTTTTAACATCTTAACCCTCCATCGGGCGCTAAACGGAGTTTTCCTCCGTGTATTTTTTATTATTAAAAAAAGTAACTACTTTTCTGATGTTGGCAGTCGTTTCCCGCAGTGTACTTCACAAGCATCTTTCGGGGAAGCGAAACAATAGCCTCCCGCTTATTTTTGTCAAAATCTGTCAGTATGAGGTCTACTTCCGTGCGAGACTGGACGATTCCTCCGTGAGCGCCCGATGTTGTGTTTGTAGTACTTGGGACGAAATCTCCGTGAGCGCCTTATTATGTTTAGTTTTTTATGGAGTAATAATCCGTGTGCGCCTAAATGTGTGACCTGTGATGGTTTCTTTTTAAGTTTTACAATATATTTTATTTGAATTTTGTGTAATGGAGAATGAAGACGAGAGACTTGTCAGTATCAGTACCCGTGTGCTAGGGAACATTTCAGTACTGTTTATGGAGTGAACATTGTCGTTATAAGAACCCAGACGGAAAATGTTTTGAAACTTTGTGTAGTGGTTAAAAAAATTTTTAGTAAAGAATAAATTTTAATTTTAGAGTAATAATTGACATTTCAATTTTATAATATCTCAAGAATTGAAGTAAGTTGTTTTTGTAAGAAGTTAAAAACTAAGTTAATTTCCATATATCATTACAGTAGGTAAAACATTTTTACAATTAATTGCATTATTCCTTAAAATAAATCATGTTGTTATTGTACAATAACATTTTTTAAGATTTTGAATTTCTTAATTGGAAAATTCATTACATAAGAGAGTAATTTTTATTTACATTGAAATGAATATATTACATTGTAGTTAAATGAGTATGAATATTTAAACAAATAAAAACAGTTTAAACGACTATGATATCCATTATTCGCTAACCTGGAGGAAACCTCCGTGAGTGCCTGATGGTGTTTCTAATTTTAAGCGCCTGATGGAGGGTTAAGGATTAGTTTTACATATAAATTGTTAATTTTACGTAACTCAATCTACTTTTAAAAATTGAAAGAAAAAAATTTTTAAAATAATTAAACTTCCAGAAATAAAAAATACTTTTATTTAGAGTAAACAAGTGAAATAATGTTACTTAAAAATTCAATGGACTTGATAGAGAAAACAGATTCCAGAAAACCAGCATAGAACAGGTTAATACTATTTCGGCTCACTTCACTCATTCTATATCGAAATACGATGTGAGTTCAAAAAGTATTGCGAATTTTGAATTTTTGTGAGTTGCGTATTTTCGAATTTCAATTTTTTTGTGGCGTTATGTTAGTACATATGTCTCTCACTTATGTTGACAATTTCGGCAATTTTGAATGTTCAGTTAATTGTTGACAGCTGCTTTGCTTGCACGTGTTTTGGTTCGTCTTCGATTTTTACCTATTAAAACAAATGGAACAAAGAACCTGTATCAAATTTTGTGTGAAAAACAAAATTAAGTGCGCGGATGCATTCCGAATGTTGACTGTGGCATACGGAGAAGCTACTTTGGACAAAAACAAACGTTTATCGGTGGTACAAAATGTTTTCAGAAGGCCGAGAAGATGTGAACGACAAAGAGCGTGCCGGACGCCCGAGCACTTCAACAACAGATGAAAAGATTGATGAGGTGAAGAAAATAGTATTGGCCAATCGTCGAATCACCGTTAGAGAAATTGCCGAGGACCTAGGCATATCGATTGGCTCGTTCAATTCGATTTTAATCGATAATTTGGGCATGAGACGGGTCACCGCAAAATTCGTACCAAAATTGCTCAATTTCGATCAAAAACAGCATCGCATGAACATTGCTAATGAGATGTTGGAATCTGTTCGTGACGACCCGAATTTGCTCCAGAGGGTCATAACTGGTGACGAATCGTGGTTTTATGGTTATGACGTGGAAACCAAAGCTCAATCATCTCAATGGAAGCTGCCGCACGAACCAAGACCGAAAAAAGCACGCCAAGTTCGGTCGAATGTGAAAGTTTAGCTTACAGTTTTCTTCGATTGCAGGGCGTGGTGCATCATGAGTTCTTGCCACAGGGTAGAACGGTGAAAAAGGAATATTACCTGCAAGTTATGCGCAATTTACTCGAAGCAAGCCGCCAGAAATGCCTGAATTTGTGGAAAAACAAAAATTGGCTTTTGCACCACGATAACGCCCCTGCTCACACATCGCTGCTTGTACGCGACTTCTTGGCCAAAAACAACACACTAATGATACCGCAGCCACCGTATTCCCCAGATCTGGCCCCCTGTGACTTTTTCTTGTTCTCGAAACTGAAGAGGCCCATGAAAGGACGACGCTACGCCACGATTGACGAGATAGAGACGGCATTGAAGGAGGAGCTGAACAAGATATAAAAAAATGATTTTTAGAAGTGCTTCGAAGATTGGAAAAAACGTTGGCACAAGTGTATAATATCCCAGGGGGATTACTTTGAAGGGGACAAAATAGATATTCACGAATAAATAAATAATTTTTGAAAATACACAAAATTCACAATACTTTTTGAACACACCTCGTATAGCTTACTTTACGGATAGCCCTTATAATAAACTACAACACTTATAATAACCTCATATAATCAATAAGTAGTATATACAGATTTCTTTTGTTTCCCAGATATAAATGAAAGTATGACAACAGGTGCACACAGTGCATTGCCACTTTGAGTACATTTAGGTAATACATTTAGATTTAGAACTATAGTATTTAAATATTTACCTAGTTTTAACACAGGAATTTGGATAGAATAGGAAGAGCAGGCTTACTTTCATTCGATTTGAAAGTTACTCCTCTTCTTAACGTAGATACATTAAAATAAACACCAATAAATAGGATAATCTGTGCCCACTGGGCTATCAGTCATCACAGAGAGATTCAATTTAAAGTGTCCAATGTTGTCAAATTGCAGAGACAAATAGGTTGCATTTTCACTTAGTGCAGTCAATGAAGCATTATTGCTCCGAATTTTTTTACTGTGAACCGAATTGCATACAATTTTGGAATTAGGTTCATCTTACCCTTAACTTCAAAAGTGAAAATGATTTGAACTCCGCAACCACCCTGGGGGTGGTTGCCACCCCTTCTCAGGGGTGAATTTTTTCTTTTTCAAAATAACCTCGGATATCGATAAAAGGTCTAATTTTAAGCATAAAATCATCTACAAAGTTTTTCGAAAAATCCAATACTTTTCAAGTTATTGGCAATTGTAAATTCACAATTTTTTCACGTTTTTCATCGGTTTTTTGCAAATATCTAAAAAAATAAACGTTTTATCAAAAATTGTATAAAGAACAAAATTTTAGCAGGTTAAAAAATTAACAAATTGGTTTTTTATAAAGTATTCTAAGTGCAATATTAAGCTAGATATTAAAGATCAAAGCCGATTTTTATTTTGACTGAAATTTAATCGATGTGGTCAATGCCATCTAGCGGCGAGCAGATGCATTTTAGGCATTCTAATAAAAAAGGGTTTTGTAGTGCTTGAAATAAGCTTTAAAATGAGCACTATTAAAAGTCTTTTGCACGTAAAATAAGTGAGCTGTATTGCAAATAAGAGGAGCATCTAATGTTTTTTCTTTTAAATCAATGGGTTTCATAAGTGCCATTTCCACCAAAATTAAAAAAGTAATCGTATTCCGCCTAGAATTAACTTTATTATGAAGAGTTTGATAGATTTTATCAGTTTGGCTGCTTCAGGACACATATTTTTAAAAAAAGTCACGATTAAAAAATATTCAAATTTTTAAAAAACCACCTTTTTTCATAATATCTAAAAAATGACGACAGATACGTATAAAAGTGTAGGGATGACAAATTTAGGTATTTTTTTGACAAACGATTTGGTCTTTTTGTTTTTTATGTCAAACAAAAATTGACGGAGATATGATTGTTTAAAAGAGCGCGTGGCAGTGCAATCACAGCCTCTCTTAAGCCTTTTAACCCTTCACCGTTTTAGAAAAAGGTTTTTTACTATATATTGCAATGAAGGATGTTGTAGCTCTCTTAATTACCTTTACAATGGTTTTTTTTATAAATTGTGATAGCATGAAAATTGAAGAAGTTATGGTCCAAAAACTTATATTTTTTTCTACTTAGTAACTGAACATTTCGGAGTGTGAATATTTGGAGCAATGTGAAAGTAAGCAGTATAATAGAGACCCAAAACTATTGTAATGTGTATCTATATACATAATATGGCTCATATATTTTGGAAACGTAGGCATGAATACACACCAACGTTATATGTAGGCTATATATAACACAGTAGATAGTAATGTGGCGTTTCTGGCGTGTTATCAAATTTTACGTTTGGAACGTAACATAAAACGCAAAAATCACGTTAATGTTATGTTCGTGTTGTCATATTTTACGTTCAGAACGTAACATGAACGTTGTGTTTTATGTTCTACTTAACGTAATTTTGCATGTCAATTTGTGTTCGGTACATTGAACAGTATTATACATTGAATATCTGTCTGTCCCAAAAGTGCGCCAGAAACGCCACATTACTATCTACTTAACACATTTGAGTGAATTTTATATAATTTGTAAATATTTTATTCAACAAATGGCAATTTTTTACTCTAAATTAATTATTTTTAAATATCTAATCATATATATTTACTGTTTTAATTTAGGGGTAGTTTTAAGGGTAGAAAAACTTAAAAATATGATAATCATTTTCGAGAGTGTGGGATAATATTTAAATCCTTTTCATTTTTATAAAAAAAATTTTTTAACAATTTTTTATCAAGGGGTAGTTTTCAAGGGTTGAAAGGGTGCTAAAAATTTGATAATTATTATAGAGAATATAAAATATTATTTACTCTATACTTATATCTTTTTATGTCATACCAAAGTATGTTTTTGTGATTTTTTTCAATTTAGGGGTTGTTTGCAAGGGTTGTAAGATTTTCAAGGGGTTGAAAATGATTTAAATATGAGGTAACTGTGTTAGAAAACACTTTACAATTTCACCACTTACTATTAGACATGTTTTCTAGCGATAAAATGGCTCAATGTCAATTTTTCCATTAAGGGGTTGTTTACACCCCTTAAAAATAATAGGTGGAGTTCAGATCATTTTCACTTTTGAAGTTAAGGGTAAGATGAGCCTAATTCCTAAAGTTCATGCAAATCGGTTCACAGTAAAAAAATTCGGAGGTAAGACCGTATTGTCCGCTTCAATGACTGCACTAACTGAGAATATTTTAAACGGTATAATTTACATTAACTTGGGAAAACCTAAAAAAAGTTCAAGAGCTTTGTTATCCAAACAGTGCAAACACTGCTCCGCTCAGTATATAGGTGCAATGTCTAATAGCATATGCTTCCGTATAAATGGTCACCAAGACAAACATGTTTAACCACCACTTAGTCACCCACAATATTGTTCCCACTCTTCCTTTAACAATTGTTTCACAATCAGAGAAATTAGAGTCTTTACCAATCAAACAAATCAATCCTAACTGAGAAGATGGAAGTTAGCATACCAGTTGGTAACCAAATACTGAGAGCAACCTAACATAAACACAAGGTAATTTCCATATTTAACCGCTTCCCTTGCTAACTTACTAAAGAAATGATAATATGAACTGTATAGACTATGCAAATATAGTACAGTGTATAAAATAGACTCAGAAAAGTGGAACCTCTTTGCCCTTGCAATTTGACAACACTAGACAATTCAAATTGAATCTCTTTATAGTTGATAAAGTGCCCAGTGACACGAAATGTTCCATTTATTTGTGTTTATTTTTATCTCTCTATGTTAAGAAGAAGAGGAACAACCTTCCAATCTGGTAAAAGTAAGCCTATCTTATCAAAATTCTTATGTTAAAACCGGGACTTTTCCCTCTTTCACCATGACAATCTAAATGTTTACCTGTTGTAAGTTCTGTATGTGCGCTGCTTCTGCAGCCATCAACTTGGCCTCCATGTCCAGAATAGCTGCTTTTCGACCTCCACTACCAGAAAATGGACTTAGATATCGGGTTGGTATTCCTTCAGATGTGCTGTCAGTTACTGGTAATTTACCTGTCTGAAATAAAATTAATATTATAGATATACTTTAAAATTCAAAATATAATGCTAGTTTTCAATAACTGTTGCTAGTTGAAGGAAAATCAGCACTCTTACCTGTAAAACTACCTTCTAGGACACACTGAATTTGAAAGAACACAAAAAGTACACATATTTAGAAATGTTTGATTGCAATCTTTCTCAACTAGTAGAGAATAATCTATTTGTCTGTACACTTTGGGTTGTAGAGGCAATGTGGGAAGCAAGGACTGCCAGTTCACTTTTTCACTTTTTTCTAGACACTGTTATCACTTTATAACTGTTAATAATGCAGTGAGTACTATATTATGTAGAAACCATTAGCTTGCTGAAGGGAATGGTGGGAGGACCTTATTTTAGATTTAGGTTTGGAAGATTTCTTGATTTGTTACCCATTGGTATGCAAGTTCCCATTTCCTTATCTATGAGGAATTGCAGTCTTTTGGTAATTATTTTACTATTTTGCATTTAAAAGTCATTGAAGACTGTGTTGTAGCATGTTCGGGGTCTAGTTTATCTTTATACCGTGCTTTGACATCTTGTCTGTGTACCCATTCATTATTGTTCTTAGGCTAGTGATGTGAGGTTTATGTATTGTGGAGGAAAATGTTGGCATTGAAGTTGGTAAACACGAGATTTTACGAAGAGTAGGTTTTGTGTCCTTTTATCTTAAATATCTTCTTTGGTAATGAGCATGTCCACTTAGTGGTTATTGCAATGGAATGAACCTTAGGCTATATTGAGATTGTTTTTACTATTAGGTGTGTTGGGATCAGGGATTTAGGATTGACAAGGAGATTTTTAAAATTAGGGAGTTGTTTGAAAGTAGCTGTGAAAGCAGATGTTTGGAAATCCTTTGCATGAAAAGACACTTGTAAAATTTTGAAGCCATTCTTTTAATAGGAATTCAGTTGTTGTAGGCCTTGGTTAAATGTCATTGTGAGAGACAAAAACACTTATCAGACTTGGTTTTTGGTGTTGTTAGATTGGGTAAGGAAGAAAAAAATGGGGTTGAAACCCTGCTTCTCACATTGACTCTGCAACCAAAAGTAAACAGACATAGAATTCTCCTTACTGGTTGAAAAAGACTGCAGTACAATGCAACATTTCTAAATATGTGTACTTTTATATCAGTGGGCCCTGGAAGGTATATTTCAAGGTAAGCATGCAGATTTTCTTGTCAACTAGCTACTATTCTCGGCTTTCAGTCCTATTTATTCAAGTCTTAGTTTCTTAGTTTACCTACAATAATTTTGACTATACATTTTCAATTATTATACTTCACTTTAGCATTAAAACTAAAGCATTGCAGTAACATGTGACAGGTATTACAATCTAATTGGTTTTTTAAATTGAAATTGACACCAAACTATACACATTATTACAAATATGGACACAAAACTTTTAATGCTTCATGTCAATAAATGTTTTGTGAAACTGGAAAAATGTTTTGTGTTTTCAAGGCCAAGTGAAATGTCCATTTCCCCATGAAATAAAAAAATGAAAATGTAAAATGCCTTTACTAAAGAGGCGGAATCAGGAGTGACAAGCCCTCAACCACATATTATATTCAGTAAATTAACAATAATTGAATAAACACAAACAACTTTTTGCGGTTAATTGTTAGTCATATGCGTTTTTCATTTTACCCCACCAGTCTGCGTGGGATATTGTGTAAGTAGCTATTTTATAGTTGAAATTAAGATTTTCAGATGGTACCCGATACCTAAGTAACATATTAATATGTTTATATAATGAAGATAGAAAAAAGGGGACGGACACTTATGTAAAATACAGCATGGTATTAATTCACGTGTAAATAGCGCAACGGGCTACTTGATTTTTGAAATTTTATTAAATTACAAACCCTGTAATAATATAGTGTTGAAATCGGGACTTAGTGACAATTAAAACAAAAAACTCTGAATTAATGAGTGTAAACATTTGGATGATGTATTGTTACAATTTAGGAAGAAACATAATCCGAATTCAAAATTAATTAAGGATACAATCGGAATCATAAAATATTAAAGGTGGGAGTTACTGTATATTGTAGAATCCCAGGACACAGACTTGAAGAACCATTTAAAATTGTGGTGGTGATATCTGGTTGTAGTTTTTTAATGCAGCATACAAATGATTTAATGAAAATAAAACGTTACCATGTCCGTTACTATGTTTCATGTAAATAACAAAATAGTAACGAATTTAAATTTAGTGACCGATTGGAAACCATGATTATAATGTAAAAAAGTATAATGGATTATTTGAAATATTTTTGACTTTATGAAGAAATGTTGAATAAATTTTAAATGAATTTGACGTGAATAAAATCTTTTTAATAATCTTAAGCCCTGGTCAGGCAACAAGTTTAAAAAATGGTGTTGTGTAGTATGGTATAAATAGTATAATATAAATGTTTCATGTAAATCATGTGGTGATCACACTTCACCAAACCACTGCACTGTTATCATGACACGAGAGAGAGGCACGCGATTACGACCTGCAGCTGAGCTGGCACATTGTTGGGATCTTCACCTGTCTGATATCATCGACAGGATTCAGACCTTGGTCTTATCACCTGTTCCAATAACTAGTAGACAAGGGTCAATTGATTATTGCTCTGGACATTGAAGTGGTTAAGGTAGAATTGTTATATGGCAGGGACGTGGAATTGATTTCCAAGAGATTATCCAGTGTAATTTTTTTACTAAGACGAATAATGAAATATGTGCCTGAATGCTATGTAAAATGTGCTTACTATGCATTTTTTTCAATCTATAATAAGGTACGGTTTAGTAATATGGGGTAATAGCATTAAAATCAATGAAATTCTTATTTACAAAAAAAGGCAGTTAGGGTAATAGCACAAGCACAACCACTGGACCACTGCAAACCACTTTTCATAAAACTAGAATTGCAAACTGTTATTAACCTATATATATATATATACTAGCTGTTTCCCGCGGCTTCGCACGCTTTTCGTAAGTTTTGCCCGCGTATGAGCATTTCTGGTTGAAGTAAATTATATTTCCAACCCCGATGTAGATTTTACCTTGATGTCACGATCAAGAAAATATGTCAAAAATGTATTGTACATGCATAATGTATTTTATTACAAAGTGGTCTACCACTCAACCTTTAAGTTCAAAACCAAAAATTTAGTTTAGACAATTATACATCATAACTTAGTCGCCTTCAAATAGTGTTTCACTGTTTTAATATACGTATCCTATCTCGTAATTGCAGGTTATAATGTGCAGGCGCTTTGAAAACTTTTCTTCATTTTATTCGTTTATATTCACGACATAAGCGAATAATTCAGATAATAACTATCCTATCTTCTAAGTTAGACTAAATTACGGATACATGTGAAAATTTGATTGAAATTGGTTCAGTCGTTTTGG
>NW_025782202.1:0-34226 GCF_021130785.1 Homalodisca vitripennis
GGTTGCATGAAAAACTAAACAAATTTGGGGTGTCTAAAAAAAAAAAATTTTTGCTTAAATTGAAAAAAAGGTAAAAACTAGGTTTTGGGTTTAAAAAGGGGGGGGGGGAAAGCCGTTTAAAGGAGCACAAAACTCGGGGTAAAACAAAAAATTTAAATATATTTTTAATTTTAATAAACAAGTTCAAGGGAAAACATTTAACTGCTACTTTTGGGGGATGGGTTAGAAAAAAATTATGTGAATGTTACATTTATTTTTAAGGGTTAAATTTTTATAAGGTTTATAATTTTTCCCCCTGACCCCCCGTAATTAGGGCCAAAAATTTATTAGGTCGAGAACTTTTTTGGAAAATTTTACAATTAAATTTTTTTCAAGTCTGTGTTTTTCCCAATCATACATTTACTTTGATTTTAGAAATGGAACAAAGGGGTAAAAATTTTTGATAAGGCATTTTTCTTTTTATTTAATATTTAATTTTAGATATTCCCCCTTAATGTTAACTAGTTTAGGGACTTTTTTTTAAAAGGAAATTTTTTCCGTATTTTTTTATTTCATTACTTTCTAAAAATTTAGCTTCATCTTCATTAAATCGAAAATTTTGCTTCTGGGTTTTTTTGGGGTTTGGAAGACAATTTAAAATGAATGGTTTATTTTTGGGCTATTTAAAATTTTAAAATAAGGGTGGAAAAAAACCAATAAAAAGGTAAAAATTATTTTATAAGTTGAAAAAAATTACCCATTATTTTGTTAAAACATTTTTGGGGAAATTTGGGTCAAAATTTTTAAAATATAATAGAAGGGGGTTTTTTAAATAAATTTTTTTACTTCTTTTATCCCCTTTGGGCCAGCTGTATCTGTTTTTGAATTTATTTTTTTTGGAAACGGGTAAAGGTATAAAACCCCAAATTTGGTTTGAGTTATTTTTAAATTGAAGCTGTAAAATAATAAAAAATTTTGTATTATATTATCATATCCCCATTAAAGATGGCGGACAGTTTTGCTTAGTACCGTAAAAACTTATAAAATTACACAGGGTTTGTAAAGAAAAAAAATAAAACAAAATTTTAATTTCAAATATTTTTAAAACTAAAACTTAAAAATAAATTTTTCACCTATGCTTTTTTTTAAAAACTAACAAATAAAATTGCCAATTTTCCCCTTATTTTTAAAAAAATACTGGGGGATGTTCAAAAAATTGCAATTACAAATTATCTGAGAAATTTGATTATTGCATTCTATTTTAAAATGAATTGTTTTACGTGTCCTAAAGCTTCCCACAAACCTGGCCATTAAAAGTTGAGCTCAAGTTATATTTTTTCGAGCTGAACATTATAGCCCTAAAAATATCATTACCAACCACCGTAATTTTAACACCACTTCTTTATTTTCGTTCAAGAAAATTAATGGTGTATAGTTAACTTCGGAATATGATATTAGCTTACTGAGTAGGTTTTATCTTACATTTATAAAGTAAAAGTACATAATGGACATTTACATCACACTGCATTGAATGCGATTTTTATTAAGGGGGTTTTAAGGAAAAAAATTTTTTAAAACCCATTTTTTAGGCAAAATGGGTTTAGTTGTAATTAATGTATTAAAACTATTCATCTCGGATAAAATATTTATTTAAAGAAAAATTTGGGTAATGGAATCAAATTTTTTCAAAAAAAATCACGGGAAAAAAAAAATTTCGTAGAAATAAAAAAAAATTTCCCTTTAATAAATGAATATAAAAATTAAATTAATCAAAAGGGAAATTTTTTTACTATCTAGAAATTTCCCAAAAAATGTTATTAATTAGTTTCAAGATTCCATCTAAATTATGTTTAAAAAAAGTATCGTAGTTTTTTACAAAAATTATAAATTGTATTATTAGAATTTTTTTAAATAAAAATTAAAATTATTATTAAAGATTACATGCTCAAAAATTTTAAATTTTTTGATCTATTTTAATTACCAAAGTATCACTAAACGTAAAATTTTTAATTATATTACTATTTTTTATTTGTATTCGTTACAATCACCAAATTTTAAAACCTTTTCAAAGTACTCTTCATACTTAAATGAGTGTCATAATATAGTCCACTACGATCTATCCTATATTGTGTTTTATTTTTTAAAAATTTTTCTTTTTTGCAACTCCAGTACGACTGTGTATTGTATTTGATATAAAGGTCAATGCCGAGATAAGGTATTGTCTACATATAGGAATTCACGTTTACAGTCCGTACGAGTACGTAAGTTTTCCCCCCGTTAGTATGTTACATTTAAAAAGTTTTCTCTAAAAATCACACACCTCGTCGCAGGAGATCTTTTGAACGTTAAATCCTTCCCCAATACAATCACTAAAATTTTGGTTAGTCGTACTAAAACTCCCATTGCCTTAAAAAACCATATGGGTTTCCCTTATCTGACCCATTTATCTTTTAAAACAACTTAAAACACTCTCTCGAATTAATTTTATTTATCAAGACATCATCTTTTTAAAACCACTTGATTATTTTTTCTTTAATCTATATATAAAAACAAAATAAACGTTACTTATATGAATGTTTCAGTTGATTTAATACTTGTAATTTTTTTAACATCGTGTTATACGTAAAACCAGAAAGGGGCTCGTTTTAAACTATTTTAAACAGTTTCCCTTTTTTCGCAGAGAATTCGTGACTTACAATTCAGAAAAATGTTGTGAAAACCTAACACGTTTTTAAAAAAAATCATACACACAATATCGTAGCTATGGAGGAAGGGTTGATTGAACTAAAGTTTTGGGTTTAAACTCCAGTTCGAATTCCTTTTATTGCAGCATTTGGTATCTGATAATGTCTAAGACTTGATTTCCCGGAATCTGGAGACATTTTCGTATGAAAAAATCGAAAAAGAAATCAACAACGAAGATTCCAGGAGCAAGTCTGAGATTGGGCCAGATAACAGGCGCTGCCAAAAAAAAAAAAGGAAGATAAATGGAGCTGTACCCCCAAAAAAAAAAATCAACCCTTCTTACAATAGCTACGTTATGTGCAGAAAACACGGTTTCCCCCCACCGTGCTTTGAGGGGCGTGTCCCACACCCAAAGTAGTGCACCATCGTGTATCTGATAGACATTGAGGGTACAAATTCCCTATTTATAGGTCTCTATTGTCGAAACGAAGTAAATGTTTCATTTTGAGCCAATTTTTTCGCGACTTTCTTTTGGGTCTTCCAGACCAACAAGACGCCCCTAAATTCCGGGGGCCAAGTCTGAGACAGCGTCAGGGACAGAAGCTGCAATTAAATTTGAGGTGGCTTGGAGCTAAACTCAAAAGTCCAATAAACATAAAAGAAAAAAAAATAAATGTTATTAATAATACGAGATGTAATCCTTATTTATTCACTAAAGCATAACTTTTCAATAAAAAAAATATCTGTGTCTATTATGGTTACAGTAGGCTGTATCGGGTTAAACGATTGGTATAACTGCAAGTTTAATTGTTATCATTTTTAAACAACTAATACACAGTGAATTTATACTAACTAACTACTAACTATTTATAATAATAACTGTTTTTTATATAACTTTATATTTAGTGTGAGATACAGATGACGAGATCAAACTGTTACCTGGGTATGAATACCATGTAATCTGAAAATATAGATTCATATGTTTGTCGCTAATCAAAGCAATTATTAACCTGTAGTAGTGGGTTTCCTTGTTGTGAGTGCCGCATCAACTCAGCCTCAGCAGTGTTCCTTCACCATGAGAACAGTGGAACACCATCTTTGTTGAATATGTTTATTCAGAATATGTGCCACTCATTAGTAACTCACGTAAATATGACGGTCCATTTTGTTCACTAAAATTTTTATTTAGCATAAAATAATAATTTAATTCTTAAATCCCTCGTACAACAATTTTAAAGTATAATCTGTATAAGAGAGGGGTTTTAATCGCTGTTAGTTCCACATCTCTCCTATAGATGTCGACAATGCACTTAGCAATGTGAATCATGTTTCCATTATTGCAACTGTATTAAGTGGGCGTACCAAAAAATAAAACTTGTGCTTGTGCGATTGTAGTAGTGTGTGCTGTTGTTTTAATACGACGATTCTGTGTAATTTGATACGAGAATGTCTTGGCAGATGAGCTTGAATACAAAAACTTAAGCCATAATTTAGATAACCTGTTATCAAGTCTAAATTCTGACTCATGCGTTTGGTGACTGAGGCTCATAAGATCGTCTTATAATTGTGCACATTTGGTAAAAATACAGATTCTTGACTTGAGGTTCAGAACTCCAACCTCACTTTCGTACGAGGTATAAACCATAACGATTTAATGTCAGAAGTTATAAGACCTTTTATACATAGGTCAAGAACAATCAATAAAGACCTGTGGGAAAATGTTGCAGTGGTCCATTTATACATCCTACATGTGGGGGGGGGGGGTTGGATAGTAAAATTGTATTGATTCAGAAATGTGCGAATAACACAGGTCTTCCTATGACCGAGTACTTCCCATATTATTATCTCATTTTCCCTTTTGATTTTGTTAATATTGCTGGTAGTTCAAAAATAAAGAGAACTTGTTTGAAACATTGTGTGTAGTCACAAAAATTGTAAAATTGCTTTGCCCTACAAAATAAGTTTATAATCTTGCAAAATCATTATTACATTTTCCAAAGTTTCTTGACTCCTTGGGGTTTCTTTTCAAAAATTTTTTTTTTAACCGCACGGAAAAATTTTTCCTTTTTGGTGAACACTTCTTTCTAAAAAAGGCCCCCTTTTTATGAGCCCGGGAAAACTGAGCGAAATTGATAATCAGGGGAACTTGAAAAGCCCTTTTTAAATTGTTTGAAAACCCGTGTAAATGATGAAAAAAAATTTCTTTTTTTTTAAAAAATATAACCAATTTTAAAAAATTTTTGAATTTTAAAATGATGAAAAGTTTTTAAAAATTTACTTCAAAAAAGGTTAAAAATTTTGACCCGGAAAGCAATCAATGGATTTTAAAAAATTTTAATTTTTTTAAAAAAAAATATAAAATATTATAAAATTTAAAAAAAATGTTTCCTCCGTTAGAATTTTGAAAAAAAACCCTATAAGAATGTTGCTTTTTTCCTTTTTTAAAAGGGCGGCAAAGATGGCAACCAAATAAAAAAAGGGAATCAAAAAAATAAATTTGAAAAAAAAACTTGGGGTTAAAATAAAAAAAAAAAATTATAATTTTTTAAAAATAAATTTTTTAAAATTTCACCCAAAACTAATTCCCAAATATCGAATTTTAAGTAACCCCCCGGACCCCCCGGTCTGATTTAATCCTAAAATGGGGGCGCCCTGTATCATAAAAAAATTTGGGGGGGAGAAAATTTTTGGGGGGTTTCCCTGCTCCCCCTTATCCTTTTTTGGGGGTTGGGGGGGCCCTTTTTTTCGGAAAACTGAAGGGGTGAAAAACTTTTTTTTTGGGTAAAATGGGGAGTTTCCGGGAGGGAAAAACAGGGACGGAAAATTTCCCAAACTCCCCCTTTGGGGGAACAATTTAAACTCTTTGGGGTTTGGGGCGGAAAGGGGGCAAACCCAAAATTAAAAAGGGCGGGGAAAAGAAAAAAACAGAGAAATAAAAAAAACTACCTAAATGCTTCATTGCCATTTTTTAAAACATCCCACCTTTTTCCCAGAAAATATCCAGATAAAAACCGGGTAGAGAGCTGGAGACACCTGGACGAAGCCCTCCCTTTAATTTGGAATTAAAAATTTTAAGGACCCCAATTTAAATTTAAAGAAATAAAGGACTACCGGGGGAAATATTTAACCCCAAATCGTACGGACTCCCCCCCCCCCCAAACTGTTGAGCGGGAAAGGGGCCCCCGTCAAAGGCGTTGTGAATTAAAAGGGGAAACGGGGGGGGGGGGGGGGGGGGGGGCCACGGGGGTGGGACCCTCCTCCATGGTACCTTTTTTTCCGAGGGCCCCCGGGGGTGCAGGACCTGGGGGGGGTTGACGGGGAACTCTTGGCCCGAACCCCCCTTCCGGGCCCCCAAGGCTCGGGGAGGGATTTTTGGGCTGAATAGTTGTTTAAACCCCCCCTAGAGGCCCCCACACAAAAGGAGAACCCCCCCATTCCCCCCGGGGCTAGTTTAAACAAGAACGAATTAAACGGGAAAATAGAAGGGGGGTAAAGAAAAAACTACTAAATGGGGAAGGGGTGGGGCCCAATCCAGGTGAGGGATTTTGTATTTTGGGGGGGGGGAAAACCAAAAAGGGAAAGCCACTTATGGAACGGGGGTGGTAAGTTCAACTAAGAACTGGGGAGTTTAGAGGACGCCCGGGTCGGGGTCGTTAAAAAACCCCAAGAAGACTCAAGGGGAAAAAAAAAATTTTTTTTTGATCGTAAACAAGCGAAACCAATATAAAAAGAATGCCCTAAACTAACCGAACCCCCAAAGACTATTAATCCCCACACCCCCCAGGGGGGGGGAAAAAGCGGTTATCCCCACGGAAGGGGTTAGATCCCCTCGAGATTCAAAGGGGGAGGGGATTTTGGGTTAGACAGGCCACCCGGGGGCCCCGGGTTGTTTCCCCAAAGACAAAAAATTAAAAAGGCGGGGAGGGTTGCGGGGAAGAACACAATACCACAAAGGAAAAAAGGGATAAGGTAATCCCCTTTAAAAATCCCCGGTTTCTCATGGGGTGGGGGGGCCCCCCCATTGAACCCTAAAACACCCTAAGAGGTATTTTTAAAAAATTTTTTGTTTAGGCTCTGGGGCTTTTAAAAAAAAAAAAAAAAAATAAAATTTTTAAATCCCCTGGTTGTGGGGAAAAAATTTAAATCATCACATTATTCAAAGGTTTCTGCCCCCTAAAAAAAATTAGAGATTGTTAAAACCCTATTAAAGGGAAAAGAGGCACCGTGAAATCGATCCCGGGGGCACAAGGGATTAAAATTTTGGAATTTAAGGGTTTTCCCAAAAAACATTTAAAATTTGTTTAGGGAAATGATAAAAAAATTAATAAAAATTTTTTGGATGGGGGAAAAAAGAAATGAAAAAGGTAAAAAGTTAAGAAAAAAATTAAAGAAGTAACCAATAAAAGGGTTTTAAAGGGGATAGGTGTTGAAAATAATTTTAATTACAAGGTAAAAGGCTAGGCCGTGGGGGTCCCATGGTTTTTTGATTATAGTGAGTTTCCCCATAGCCTATTCTCACTCTTTCACTTTACTAATCACTTACTCGTGAAGCCTTTAAATGGACCATATTTGTGTACACCCCCAAACCACCGCTGTACACAAGCGATTCCTCCATTAAATGTACCTCCTCAACAATTTTTGTCTCTTAAGTTTAAAATAGCCATTTACTCGGTAAAGCCTTAAATGTAAAACCCAAAAATTTACCGGAAAATTTTTAAATTTTTTTTAAATTTTTTTTATTTTTTTACAGCATCTAGAGCGAGTACATACCCCGGACTTAGGGATTTGGGCCCCTGCCATAGAGGTATCTGTCACACACACACACCACAACTGCCCCGGGTCTTGGGAGTTTGGGCCTGCCGTAAGAGCATAAAGAGCCCCAGACTTCATTTTTTAACGCCAGCCTTAGGAGCTTCCCAAATTTTCCTTTCACCCCGCTCTAAATTTTTTCGTATCTAACCTACAGTCAAAAGTCATTTTACTCGGGAACCCTTTTAAAATTACCCGTCGGCGAGCCCCTTTCAACCCAACACGTGGGGTTTCTCAACAATCCCGAACCCCTCCGCCCCTTTTACTAATCAATCCCGAAACTAAAAGCTTGGTATTGTCAGCTGTTTTTTAAGGATCTCGAAACGGCACTTTGCTGCAATCATGCGATTTAAATTTGGGGGCCTGGGTTTACGTATTTTGTGGCAACGGCAAAAAACCGTGTTTTTTTTTTACAGCTACAGGATTGCCGGCCTCCTCGACACTATATCGCCAGTTCCGGACATCACTGTAAACTTCTCAAGAACTCTCCCTTCTCCAACCCGCGCGTGTAAATCAGAAAAGGGGTTTTTGCATAGAGTGCAAGTACATTAGCTCTGTGGGGAAATCCCCCCCCCCAAGAAATTTTATGGTATTATTTAAACCACGAGCTGTTTTACTTTTTTGGGCGCTCAACCGTTCTCTAGGAAAAGGGTTTTAAATATAATTTGACATTGAAAATTTCCCCGATCGCGAGCTCTTTAAGAATAAAGGTCTTTTTTGCCTTGAAATGCTAAATTCAACTACTGCCACATCCGGGGGCCCAACGTTTGTAAAAGGGCCATTAAAAGAGCAATTTATAGCTGTGGAAAAAGGGAGTCCCGACTATCTGCTTTTGCAAATACTCCCCTCTCCCAAACCCTATGCATGCGTGAATATAAACCGTCCCCAGAATTTTTTTTTTTTTTTTTTTTTTTTTTTTTTTCGATAATAAAATTGTCTCTAAGAAATGTACTCAGGGGAAGGGCTGTTTGTAACGAGCCCTTGGGCCTCTTTAAAGCTTAAAAGAAATGCCCCCGCAAAGAGAAACACTGCAAAAAACGAAAACATTTGTGACCTGAAATCCTCCTCCGTGTCCTTTTTAATAAAAAATTTGGTTTTATTCTCCAGACCGGGGTTTTATGGAAGAAAAGGATGATTTGATTGAACACATCGTTGACCAAAAACCATCCCTTTTTTCCCCTTTAAAGAGAACCCCCAGAGATCACCCCGATTCTTAACAAACCCTAAAATTACGCATTTTGAAAGATCACTATCCAAAAAGTAACAATCTAAAAAAACCCCCGGTTAACGCATTGATACGCTCTTTACGTTTTGGAATCCGGGGGGTTTCCAAAGTCCAATCTGCGACCCCCATCTCAACTCTGACGAAAAAACCCAAATTTTACTTTTAACGGGAGAATTTCGCCAAATCAAACGCCTTATTCTGCCAAATAATTTTTTAGCAGGGGGTTTTTCCCCCCCACCTCCTCCCCCCTTCGAATTGAAGGATCTATCAAAAAAGAGACATAAATTTTGTCACAGTCCCTACATCCCAGGCGTCGCCAGGGGGATTTTTAATTAGCACATTTGATTTTTTTAATTGTTTAAATTTTTCCTCCTTCCAAAAGGAAGCGTAACCCGGTTTTGATACCCTTTTTAACCCTTTCCTTCACATCACCTCTCTGCAAAATCTAACCCTAATTCGTAAAAACCCTCACATCATAAAACGCCTATTAGTGTGAAATTAGCACAGTCGGGGTATTTACTGTCTTCATCTCTCCCCTTCCCAAAAGGAATGACACTCCGCTTTTATACCCTGTCTATACCTATTTAACCTTTTAAACAGGATTATCCTCATCACCTGTCGTAGCCTCGGGCTCATCGTCTACCTCAAAACAAACCTAAAATTTTGTTAAAGCCCTTTAACACATAAAAGTGGGGTATGGGAGGTACAATTAACACCAGTACCCAAAATTTCCCCTCTTTTCTTCTTTTTAAACTGTAAATGTATAGCCCACGTTGCGGAGTGTTCAACACGGGGTGGGTAATGTACTCGGCGTAGGATCCTCAATTTATAAATTACCCCCACCCTAAAAATTTCCCCCCCACCCTAAAAATTTACCCCCACCCAACAATAAGCCCCGTGTTCGGTACACGGAAGGGGTTCAAGTAGAACCTTAATCTCGAAAGAAACGGATCGTTCATTTCACTAACGATCCAAAATCGAATCGACCCCCAAAAGTAGAATCCATATATGACACGACAAGTTCAGGACCTACAAGCGTCGGGGGGGCCCCCACCGCATTCCTTGAAAGGGCCATCA
This sequence comes from Homalodisca vitripennis, assembly GCF_021130785.1. Classification (NCBI taxonomy): domain Eukaryota; kingdom Metazoa; phylum Arthropoda; class Insecta; order Hemiptera; family Cicadellidae; genus Homalodisca; species Homalodisca vitripennis. The sequence continues at coordinate 9,776 of NW_025782202.1, forward strand.
TAAAGTCAGGGGGCACTCTAACTGTAGGTTCTAAAGCGAGCAAAGATCTTCGCATGCCCCGACCTTGTGGGTATTCGTTTTTTAAATGTTAGGTATCGAGTCGCCTCGACCGAGTCAGGCCTTTTAAAAAACTGTTTAAGCTTCCCATGACACAGAATAAAACACATTACAAAATTTACTACTTTAATGTTTACCCCACCACCCTCCAAAACCATCCGTTTAACTTACCCGTGGCAGATTGTATCCAGGTGAGTCATAAGTACAAGCAGTAAGCCGCAGTGTTTGCGCAAACGTTTTAAGTCTCAAACCCCCAGACCACCTACGGGCCATTTTTTATTAATCATTCTGCTTGGGGGCATCAATAACATAGAGGGGTACGTTATTTTAAAACGGTTGAAATAAACTGTAGGGGCACCTTGTATCGGGGGATATGGCCGGGGAATCTGTAAACTGTCGTAGAAAAGCTTAGGTCACCATGGATTTTATCGTACGGGAATACTGGAATTCGAAACAGTTTAAAGGGGGTAATCGCAGTGATCAAAGTGGAAGGGGGTCTTTTTTTCAAATTTTTTTCCCCTTCCTCGGGAACCAAAAATCACGAACGAGGTTTTCAAATTGGGTAACTCGTTTTTTTTTGCCCAAACAGATTTTTGGTAAGGGGCAAACGGGGACTCGTAAATTTCCCCTGATCAAAAACGGAAGGTAAATCGTGTATCTTTCTCGACCTACGCAACAGCTTTAACCTTGGCTTCTGATTTTGGAAGTAAGGAACCCTCCAGTACAAGTCATTATACAAGCAACAGAGCACGTCAGCTGAAATTACGCATTGTTACAAGGGGGCTCTCAGAGAACCAACTCTTGTTTACTGTTAACCACTACCTTTTTGTAATCTTTCGAAAAATCCCATAATGCCCCTAACGGAACGGCGTAATTGAACTCTTTAACAGCGTCTGGGGATTTATTCGCCCCGCCCACCCCCTTAGCCAGACCTTTTTTTTCATTTTCTTAAAAATACCATCCTTTGATCGTCGTAGTTATGCCGACACTGCGTTTTTTATCGATTATTTACCTTTTCAACTCGTAACGAATCTCATCAAATAAAGGGGCCATCGATTGTTCACTAGATTACTTTGCAAGCACTGCCGCAGCTTTTTTACCTGCAGCCCCCTTTAAACATGATGAAGCTTTCGAAGGGTGCTGTGTATGTCTTCTAAAAATGGGTTTTCTTTTTTAATTTTTATTCTTAAACGTAACACTACGGTTTAGGGGTATAAATTTTCCCACCCCTTACACTTCATCGTACTTTTGCTCCGGACCTACGATAGAACGCCATACTTAAACCTGAGACTTTAGAAACTTATGTTTTTTGATTTTAACGCGCCCCCTTTTGGGTGTTAAATGCCAGTGTGTGGCTGGGCAATCTCTAAATACAACCCATTATTGTTTTCTTATATGCAAGCGTAGTGAGACTATCTCGTTTACGGAAATTAATCATCTCCGTCCGGGGTCCTTGTGTTAGGGAAAAATGTTGTTCACTCACGAACTTCACCGTAAATAGATTACTTTGGCGGTTTCTCAACTATTTTATACCGGGGGCCATTTCGGGATAGAACTCATGCAGCCGTGTCCCTCTACCACCGTTTTGAAAAATCCTCGTGCGATATTGCATTCAACGCAAAGTATTTACTTTCATTATGTTTATTGGGACAGGGTGTGTTACCCTCCCCGGCTCAAGGGGTTTTTTTTACTAAACCCCCTGTAGGGGGAGCGATTGTCTGTTTTTGCAAAGTGTATATTTTATTACAAGTGTTTGGGATTTTAGCGTATTATTGTTTCCTTTCAGACTAAATTCACACCGTGCTAAAGGGGATTGATGTATTCTCTATTTTAAATTTCGTACCCCCCTCTCTATCTTATTTGTTTATTGTCACCGTAAAAAACTATCGTTTTTTTCCCTTTTAAATTTTTGGGAATCGTATAGTATGGGAGAGGTCAACTAGACCAATTTCGTAATCCCATCGCCACGTCCATTGGGGGAAATACCTCGCATGATACCTGTGGAGCGGGACCGCAAAGTAAAACATTACGCGAAAACTTTTAAACACAAGTGTCCCAACACTGAGCCCTCACTCTTTTTCTCTCGTAATTAACCGACGTTAAGCGGGTCCTAGGTATATATAACCTTTTGGGGCTTAGGTTACCAAAACTGCAAAGTAGTATACCCTGTACCTAACTTCCCCTGTAACACCCCCAATTGTACCTTCCCCGGGCCGGTTACCAGATTAATAGGGCCGATTCATACGATCGGGGGTTTGGGTAAGCTCCTCATATAAACCCACGAAATTTGGGAAATTAAGTATTTTCGCGTATGTACTAGCTCGTAATTTGAAACGGTTTTACGGTATGACGTTTTTTTTTATTGCAACACCCCTTTTCTTTCTTACCCCACCCCCTCCTTTGGATCGGTTTGGGGAAACATACCCTACTTTACTTTTTGGGTTTCCCCTCGCTTGCTCTTCCGCCCTTCCCTCCACCGAGGCTGTTTGGTCTTCAGGGCTCCTTTTTACAGCAAGGCGGGGCCTTTCCCCAATACTTGGGGTCTGCCGTTTGACTTTTTCCCAGGCTCTTTTGGCAAATTCTTTGCCCGTTTTTCTCTTCGTTTTTCGGATCCCTGATTTTTGGTACGAAAAAATCGTGATTTTTACAATTTCGCCCAAGGGATTTATACCCTTATCCCCCCTTCCCAAATCTCACCCCTAATTTCGTACCTAAACCACAGATCGTACCCCCAGGTAAAGGAGTTCGACAGGTAAGCGTAAATTTCCCGGGCAAAAGATTCCACGACCGACCGGCTTTTTTGAAAACGCTCGAACCAACCTCTTCCCGCTGAGGGTTTCCCCGTTTCAATCTGTTTGGCTTTACTTTGTGCTTTCCCTTTTTAAATTCCCTTATATACCGTAATACGTTATAGATTCCTGAGCGGGGTCTCCCTAACACTGTGACTCGTACTCAAAGAACCGCCTCGGATCTTGTAACCACTCCTGTAAACTCGTCGTACCCAGAACGTACTGCTGTTATAAAGACAAGGGCCATTTAAATATCTGAAACCCTCCTCTAATTCCATCGGGGACCCTGGCAACACCCACTGGTCAACCCAACTAGTGCCTCGAAGTGCATTCGTTAAGTTCTACAACAAATTTGTCATGGGTAAAAAAAAAGGGTCCTCCCCTGATTACTTTAAAACGCGCTTTTCACTTTATTTTTTCGGGAGTGTAAGATTTATCAATTTCTTTTCGTTTTAAAAATACGAGTGAGGATATCAATAATGTACAATGTCTTGTCCACAATCAAAGCCACCTCTCCGTTCGGTCTTTGGTACACAGCCGAAATTTTGTAAAGTCTGACGGTAAAAAACGGCAACCAATCGTGTTTAATAGAGGATTGTAAACCCCTCACTTTTCTAAGCGCTGATTCAGACTCAAGCCCATACATACTTCCGAAAAAAATCGTACAATCTATTTTTTACAATAAAAAAAGTTTTTTTCATGCCAATGAAAAAATTCCAACTCTGGGATTGTAGGGGAAAAGGGTTGACTGGTTGGGGGTACGGTAATGGTATCGGCTGGGGGTTTTGTAGATGTTGATAAAAGTGGTGGACGTGTAGGAGGAACAGGAGTCCGTAAAATACGTACTCCCAAATTGATCATCTCTGTCTAAATCATTTGGGAAAAGATTTGAAATCCCATGTGGTACAAAAAAAAAAAGGATACTTATAACACAAAAGGAGAATGTTCAAACCTAAGCGTGCCCCCAATTTCGTGTAATGAACCAAAAAGAATAAATTTTTCCGGGTGCGGGTAGACCCATTGTATAATCCCAACTTCGTCACCGTCCATATAATACTGTCGGTTTCTCCCCCAATAAGGGAGAAAGGCGTCCCCCACAAAACCCCACCCTCCCAATCAAACACTCTACCGGGAAATTTTTTCCCGTAAAAAACGAAAATGTTTCCGGACGATATTTAAAATGATTGGGGGGTTTATAGGGTTCCCCCGGGAAGGTCAGTTGGAATGTCTTGAGAAAGGCGAACGCATCCCGACATATTTGGGTCATACTGAAAAATTACTACCGTACATAAACCCGGGTAATACGTTTTTTCCGCCATCCGTATTTTGGGGTTTGCAGGAAAGACCTATTAATTCGTCCGAATTGCCGAAACGGGGGCTTTCTTTAAAATTTATCGTCCCCCAAATTAAAAATTTCCGGTCCTTTTTTAAAGCGAACGTCTCCTGAAACCTAATGACCGCCTTGTAATGTCTTGTACTCTGAGGTATTAGTATCGAGATACCGTACCTCCAAGTACAACAAATTTTATTAGCACTATCAGGGGGACTACACATAGAATAAATACAAAACCTCACTCGCCGGGTTTTCCAAATAAACTGGCGGAAAAAGCCCAGCTCTCACATATAAAAAAACCATCACGTTTCGATCTCACCCTGCTCACGGGGTCTTTAAAGTATGGTCGAAATGTTAACCAATCCACTCGTTTTTATGGGTTAGGTAAGCGCTAGCGTCGGAGCCAGAGTTTGTACATACCGTAAAAGACTTCGCCACCACTCTCACCAAAAATTTAACAACACACGTCACTCATGTCGACAGGGCCCCACAAGTTTCAATCTTTTTTTTCCTAAAATTTTCCCCGGTCACCGTCGAGTATGGGGAGTGTTCACTTAAGGGGATCCTCTTTTACAGCACTCCTCATACAGGGGAGAAGCACTTGACTTAATCGTTTACGTCCAAATAACCATTTATCCTTATCCGTACCGGGTGTTCTTTCCTTCACAAAATTTACGTGAAAGCGTGGGACCTTCTTTAGGTTCCAACTTTAAAAACTCTGTAATTATTAAAGATAACTTTCCTCCCCAATACTTTTAGTACAGGCATAATTTTGACACTGAAGAGTGTAAAGGGGACGTTTGGTCCTTGCCATCCCGGGACATTTACTATCCCCTTTTTTGCGTCGATCGTTCCTTTCTATCGCCAGTTTTTTTATTCAGTTTCCTGTTCAAAAATCTTTTTGGGTTTTCACCGTCGCCAGCGAGAAGAGGATCACCATCTTCCGATCTTTGTTATCACATTCCCAACTTTTCCATCACTACTTTTTTTTGGTTTTTTCCCCATAATGTTTTTTTTTTCCCTTTTCCCATGTCCCGTGTTACCGGGGCCCTGCTGGGACCCAGGTTTCCTGAGTCTGTCACACAGTTCTTTTGGGGGCATAAAAATTAGTGGGGCCCGGTGTCCTACATCCTTATCCCCCAAAAACCCCGGGTTTTTTGGGGGAAAATTGGGAAAATAATGATTTTTGTATTTTTTTTAAGGGCTTAGGGGTTTCCTAAATTTTTTAAATTTTTAAAATTTTTTCCCCTTTTGAGCAAACGACATGTAAAATTTTTCCCTTGAAGCTCTCATATCGTTAACTTTTAAGGGTTTTTCCATCAGGGGACGTTTTTAAAAACAATTCATAAAGCCCCCCTGTGTAGGTCTGAGGACCGTTTACCTACAGTATCACCGTCATCCCCAAAAATGATAACTTCTTTTCTCCTACCATTAGCTATTTTTTTCGAAAGCGGGGGCCGTACGTTGGTCGACTTACTAGTTTTCCTTTACAACCCTTTTATCATACTTTTTCAGTACCTTTTGGTTAGGGGAGGGGGGAACGGGTTTTTTGTACCCCTGAAAGATGTGAGAGTTGCCCCTTTTTTCGGGTGAATTTTCACTGACGCTGGTGACGAGGTCCTGCTTAAAAGCACATATCGTCCTGCGGGGAAACCAGGTTTTTGGGGGGGTTGACATAACCCCGGGGGTAAAAGAAAGGGCTCCCATCTTCTTTTTTCCCCCTTCTTCTTGTTTTTGGGGTTTGGTTTTGGGTTTCGTTTTTACAACCTTTTTTTTCGTAACTTTGACGGGATGGTTTTTGTACTTTTTTTTCTAGAAAACGTCTGGGGGCCCAATTTCCCCTTCTCAACTTTTATATTTTTTTCTTTATATTTTTCCCAAAAAAGATTTTTTACTGAGAAAAGGGGCCTTTCCCCTTTTTAACCATTTTTTAAAAACTAAAATGTATTTTGGGTTTTTTTGTATTTTAAATTACTAAAAAATTTTTTGGGATTAAACCCTTCTAAAGAAGGGGGGGGTCGTTTTTTATGCTTTTTAAAAACGTACACCTGTTTTTGTGAAAACCACGGTCCCCAGCCCTCAGGAAAAATTTTTGGGGGATCTGTACGGGTCAACCCAGGCCCCCTGAAAAAAAAGGGCCTTTTTTTCCCTCCTCTCTCCGGGGGGTATCTCAGCTACAAAATTTTGCCCCTCTCCCGGTTTTTTTCCAAATTGTTTCAGATGCCATGGGTTCTTTCCCCCCACTGTGAAAGTAAAACATGAAAAGGTTGAGTAACCCAAAATTTTCATTTTGGGGTTACTCCGTAAAACTCCTCCAAGCCTCAAACTGTTTGGTATTTGTAATTGAGAAGCCCCGTCCGCGGGTTTTTATTCCGAATTTTTTCGCAGTAAAAATTGGGAAAAGGTCGGGAAAAACCAATTTGGAAATTTTTCGTAAACGACTTTGACAAAGATTTTTTACACCACAAAATTTTTCTTTCCTTTTGACCTCGCGGTAAACCCCCGGGGGAGGGGGGCCCAAAACCCCGTTTTTGCAAAGTCAATGTAGAAATTTTGAAAAAAAGGAGCACGTTTTTAGATTTTTACAGGGTTCCTGATTGGTTTTTGTTCTCCTGTAATAAAAAACACAGCTGCATCGGGGGTTTTACCCCCCTACGGGACATCCTTATACGGGGCGCGAAATTTTTCCACTCCCCTAGCTTTTTTTAAAAGGTACTTTTTTACCGAATTGATGGGGAAACGGTCTGAATCTGGGAAAAATGTTCTGGGGGAATTTTTTTCCGTACTTTTAGAAAGTCCTCGTGGTACACCACGATTTTTGAGGGGGAACCCCTTTTTTTTGACTTTTTTCAAAAAATCACCAATATCGCATTGAGAACCTTTTGGTTTTGAAAACTTTTAAAAAATTTCGGGTGGTAGACTAGCACTGTACATCCCAAAAACCTTTTTCCCCAGCACCTCCTTTTTGAAGAAAAACCCCTGTGGTCCGCGTCTCTACAGAAATTTTTCCCCAAAAACCCTTTTTTTTTACGCATATACCAGGGGCACGGGTTTTAAAATGGATTTTTTTGGGGTCCTTTGAAAACCTCTGAGGCCCTTTTTAAAGGGGGATATCCTTACCATCTAGATTTTTAAAAAAAACAACGATTCCGAACGAAACCTCCCTTTTACAATTTACAGTCCTTCATAACCGGGAAAAACCCTTTCTGTCTTTCCCCAGAGCACACATTTTTTTAAAATTTTTTAAAACCCTATATGGGTATTAAACGGGGCACTTATCAGGTAAGGTTTTTTTTGTCTTTTTTTAAAATAACAAAAAATTGGAAAAGCTCTAACGACTTTTTGGGTATTCGTGGGCTGACCTGGGTAAAAAGTGCAATATTCTTTGTCTACCCAGGGTGAAGTTTTTCGTAAATTTTTTTTGTTTTTCCCCGGGGTTTGTCGTCGAAATCTTTCTGAATTCTGTTTGCCCACTCGGGTTATGAAAAAGCATTGCCCATCATACCGGGGGAATCCGATCTCTTTCGGCAAAAACTTGGATAAAAACTGGAATTTTGGGTTTTGGGAGAGTTTTTTTTAAAACACTAAACTTTTTCAAACCCAAAACCGTTAGGTCCCCAAAAAGGGTTAAAAAGTATTTCGTTTTAAACCGCAATTGGAGGGCCAAACCCTTTAAATTTTCCCGCGAATCTTTGTCAGGGAAAAGAAAGAGGCCCCCTTTTAAATTTGTACGATTCATACCCCCCACCTAAAAACCCCGTAAAAATTTCTCACGGGAAATTTTCCCACTTTTTGACAAATCATCTTTTCAAGAAAAACAAAGTTGCACATTAAAAATGACATAGTATATAAAGTAACAGAGCAAAACGGGTACCCCCGGGGCTTTGGGAGCGCACAGCTGCATCCCCCCACGCGGGCGGGGGGTCCAGCGCTCCCCCACACTGCAGTTGCAGTCACACTCAGTGTGTGTGGGTGTCAGCTTTCTCCCCATGTTCACTGTTTTTAAACCCAACCCTTGCCACTAACAAGTTTTTTGTCTCCTTTCCGCCTTTAAAATTTCTCAACTAGATATACATTTCCCTTTTTTGGGCCTGAGGAGTTCTTTTCTTAAAAAACCCCCCTTTTTTTTAAAATTCACCTTTTGAGCTTTTAGAAAGGGACTTACGGTTTTTAGTTTTAAAATTTTTTAACTGTAAAAAACTTCATTTTTTCCCCTTTTGGGAGATAACCTTTTTTAAAAAAAACCCTTTTTATTTTCAAAAACCCTTTTCCTTATCTTTTTTTTAAATTTTGTTTTTTAATTTTTTTTTTTTTTTTGTGGGTTTTTTTTTAAAAAAAACAAAGGGGTTTTTTTTTTAAAAGTGTTTTTTGTTTTAAAATCTTTTGGTTTTATACCGATTTTTCTGTGGGCTTATTATTGTCTCCTTTACTATACAAAAAGAATCTGGAAAACCCCCCGTAAAATTTCCCCTTTTTAAAAATTTTTTAAAACATTTTTTCCCTTTTTTTGTTTTTTGTTTTTGACCCTAAAAATAATTTTCAGATTTGATAGGGCCGGGAAAGTTTTTTATATTTGTCCATTAGCTTTTTACGGAGTGTTTACCCCCCTTTCCCTGACATCTAAGGTTTTTTAAACTTGTGTTTTGACATATAGGGGTTTTTGTGCATCGCGACTTCTCACCGGGGTTTTTTTTTTAAAAAGGAAAGGCAAACGCAAGTTTTCTAAAGTTTATCATTGTCCCCAAAAAAACGTAAAAACCTTTTTTTCCCCCTTTAAACGGGGTCACCTACTATCCCCTTAAAGATCATTTAGTCCCCCTTTAAATAACCCTGCTCCGGGGTAGTTTTTTTCCTACCGGTTTGTCCCGTTTTTCGCTAAGCTCCCTTTTTTTTAAAAGAAAAAAAAAAAAACTGATACCGGGATTTAAATTTTTTTTAAAAAGGGGTGGTTTGGAAAAACCCCCCACGAAAACTACATCTCGGCCCAGGGTTTAAAAATATTTGATTTTGGGGGCCAGTCCAGAATAACTGGGTTTTTCCCCGGGACCAAATACGTTCCATCCCTTTTTTGCTTAGACAAAGGGAAAAACCCCACATTTCAACGCCCGGTCCTATAGTAAAAAACCATTTTTACCCCATGTGCAAATCCCATAAAATACCCTTTTTTAAAATTATCTTTTCCCCCAAGTAATACCGGTTTTTCGATTCTTTTTGCCAAACAGCGAACGGCTCGAGCCCCAAAAAAATACAAATCCCGCGTATCCCCGTCGTAAACTTCTTTGTATCTTATTCCCAAAATTTTTAAAAAACATTCGCGGGGTTTGATTTAAAAATTTTCCCCACGGATGGGGGGGGGTCTGGATATACGAAAAAGGGGAAAAGGAAATTTTTGGGGGAATTTGCCCGACAAAGGGCATAAGGCTCTTTTGGGGGGACGCCGATTTTAAATAATGCCTCCCACCACCACCCGCCTCCCCGGTTACCTCCCACCACCGACTCCCCCACTGAAAAAAACACACTTTGGGGACAAAAAAATTTTCAACATATTTTTTTAATTTTTAAAAGTAATTATCAACACTTAACATTTGTAATCCCTGGCATCCGGTCCATCACTATCTCCCCCCCATTCACCCCCGATCCCAAGGGGAAATTTTGGGGTTTAGTTTCCCCCTGAAGGGCAATTCCCCACCCCCAAGGCCACGAACCCCCCGGCACATTTAAGGGAAAGTACATCAAAAGGGTTTTTTTTTCCCCCCTCTTGCCCCCCAAATTCACACATGATCCCAAGGGGTTTTGGGGTTTTGGCCACCTGAAGGGATCGAAAAACCACTCCGCCCGGGGACCTCAGAGCCCATACACACACACACTCAGGTTTTGGGGGTCTGCGAGGGCCGGTAGCAAGCACATGACAGGAAGGTGATTTTGGTCTGGACGCTGTGTGGTAGTGGGGTACCGGTTGCGAGAGGAGCGTTCAGTCTCGGTCAGTGATGGAGGAGAAGCACATCTACTCGAGCAATCGGGGGAAAGTTAAAGAGGATGGGGGGGAAAAGTATTGACCTACGAAGTTTATTGTTTGTGGTGTCGTGTTTAGAAGAGTGAAGGAGGCTAAATTACACCCACTGTGAGTATACTACAATATACTAATATTTAGAACTTTACTATAGCCATACGGTAGTGCCCTCATACTCTCCTTCCCGCTTACGCTTAGGACCGGAAAATTTTAAATAGTTTAGTCTCTTTTTTACGGTAACTATGTTTTTTGTCTTTTGTCCTCTAATACGGTTTTCTGTTATTTCTAGATTGGATCCTTTCACTAAGCACCTTTTCTTTTAATTTTCAAAATTTAGACGTTTACTAGTTTTTTAAATTTTTAGAGTGAGACCTTTAATTTTTTACAGACTTCAACTAACAATTTTTATTTGTGGACCACACTAATAGGCATAGGTTTTAGGACCACCAGAAACGAATTTCACAATGTATGACCCGGACCGTAGTCGACCAACCATCGGTCATCTCCCCGAGGTAGTCACCGTAGGAACTTTATACATGCCGTTTTTATGAAATGTACAGTACACTGCCCTGTGTCATAGAAAAGGGACTTAAAGTTGTAGCTGTTCCAAGTGTTCAACAGTTTTAACCTCGCGTGAGATGTGGTAAAAGCGGCCAAGACACGTTGACGGTTCTGAGGGACTCGCTAACCTCTTCTATGTTTTTGCCAATTTACGGGAGAACCTCTTCGTTAATTTCTTGAACCGTATTTACTTTGTTCCCGGGACTGGTTTTAGTTTGAAAAATGTGTCGGTGATCGTATTATCGATTCTTTGTCTGGTTCTCTCTCTGTCCGAATTTTCCCCAAAACGAATTTAGCATTAATTTTGCTAGGGGAGCGAAGGCCCGCGTTCTTTTCAATTTTTGTTTGGTCAAGTCTGATACCTTCATGTTCAAAATATTTTTTTAAAGTACGTTTCTTGTCCTATCATGAGACACCAGGAAGGGTACCCGATGCCTCCTGCTTGATTTTTAAAAAATTTATTTACAAAGTCGGAAGAAGTCCGCCATCCTCATAGGGCACTACCACGTATTCCCATAATTCGTACATTTCTAAAAATGGTATAAGCCTTTTTTCTACAGCTTTTCTAATTTCCTGCATCGTCCATTCCCCCGTCAAATCTCTCTCTTCGTGGGGGTGGGGACAGTCACCCGAGTACATGTCCTCCCCACACGTCCTACATAAAACAAACATTAATTTATCGTTCATGCGTGTAGGGAAACCGGGTGATACAACTTTAGCGGAGGCAGGACTTTACATTTAAGAAACCTTCAGCCTGCCCTGCCTCGCCCCCACATTCTCTGTCACCCACATAATTTTAGGATGAGATTTTTACGTACATTTTAAATTTATTAACAAAAGGATAGAGAGAGCATACGTCCACATACTGTAAAAGACTCCCCCTCTGCACACTTGTGGTATGTTCTGCGTTGCCTGTTCTACCACCAAAGAAGCGTCCTTGGGTTAAGTGGGGGGCGTGTTTTAGAATTGGTAATGAATTTGTATGCCAATCTAGGATCTTTTTTCATTTTCTTAAATTCACACTCCCCCCATCTCGATAACTTCATATCCGGAATTTTTGAGTTTTTGCTATTTTGGATTTGGTCCTTTTCGTACCTCAGATGCAAAAGTCTGAGGGATCATCTGATAAGGGCACTTCCCTCTCCCTACTTGTAACATTTTAGGGCACCCGTGGAAATAACAACCCTGAAATTCATACAGGGCCGTTCACCGTCGAAACCGTCTACTTTTATACCGGGAATTTTGACTTCTCTTTCCCGCCCTGATGCTGAATTCGGACGCCGCGCTGATCCTCCTCCCAAGTCAGCCACTGCAAAGCGATGGGGGAAATTTCATTCAACAAGTCTGTACCAAATTTTTAGGGACCAGGGGCCCAAAAGTATTGGGGTTTTAAGAACTTACTCTAAACACCCCAAATTACAGGCACTGGCTATGGTCACGGCTTCCAAAGGGAAAGGGTCTACTTTACATTCTTCGAGAAACATTTGCTCTAAATTTTTTACACGCCTGCGCCAAAATGTCTACATCTGAAATACAATATTCAATAATTCTTTTTGGAAATCAAACACTACGTTTTTGTCGACCTGGTCATTATCCAATTTTCAAAATCTGTATAACTTTTTTCGAACATCGATTCAGGGGATAGTATTCCTTGGTGGGATGGGGCCACATAGTTTTGGTTTGCCAGAGTGTAAACAAAGTGAGGGGAATAACCCTTCTTCTTCTCTGGGGGTAATCAAAGGCTTTGTTGAGTGCTGAGAGGGCCATGGGGAAATAGTTCATGAGTCGAAAAAATCTCACTTGTCCAATTCCATGAGAATGACTTTGGTGCCACGCATAATTGCTCTGGACTGAATTTTGTCTGTTCCAGTACGTATTTTAAATGAACTGAAAATCAAAAGCCCTGACCATTTATGACCATTACACAAACTTTTTGAAATTTTTTCTAACATCCATCACATAATCCATGAATTTAAAATACAGGATCTTGTCTGAAGACTCGAGTGCGGGTATTACAATGTTCACAATTTCCACCACCGATACATTTGAAACAGAATTGTTGCGAGACACATAGATTTACTTTATGAACTTTTTTATCATCAATGTACTCCGTCCTGTCTTGTTTTCCAGATCGAAAAATATGAATAGATAATCTTCTGTTTTGGGCTTGCCTGTGTCGACTCGCATGTAGCACTGGTGGTTTTGGGGCCTTGAAATCATTACAGATTTTACAGAAAACTTCCCCGCACACGTGTTTCGATTTAACGCTGTTTCAGAAATACGAGTCTTTGACATTGTTTGCATTTATTAACAGATTTACACCGTTCACCCTGGTGAGCCGCGAAACATATTTGATTTTTTAGAGTTATGTTTACAATTTGGACAAACTATTCCTCCATACTCCTCTTTACAGGGCGGAGAAACTGTCTGACACGCAGGACAGATGTTTGAGCATCTGTGATAACCTTTGTGGTCGTAAGGGACATGGCACGCTCACAATAGAGTTTACAAGCAAAGGCTGCAGTGAGGGATGTGATCACATTTGTAGTGGCCGTTATGATACAGTAGGTTAATTTATACAGAGCACTTTCATTATTACCGTTAAAATACACGTCCCTACCCTTACTGTTATAGTTGTAAACTGTAATATTATATTTTTTGAGGTGCTCTTGAAATTTTGAAAGTTCGTGGACCCCCGCTCCCCTGTTCAGAAAATTTGGACCCGGCTTTGGTCATCAATTTTTGGGCTCTAAGAGTTTGTGTCGCTTACCCTTGTCCTGCCTTATTTGCTTTGAACTGAGGATATTTTTTGGCGTAGGCTTTTGCTACCACATAGCTCGGGGCAGACACAGATTGTCCACATTTTCTATCGATACAATACCTGTTCGTGCTTTACATTCTTCGTGAAAATTATTGTACAAGCCAGGTCTTCTGGAACCACCACTACCAACAGGGAGATTGACACGCGTACATTCGACTTTGAACGTATCGGTAGATTTTTACAGAGTCCGCGTTACTTTGAATTATCCCCCCGAAAATTTCAAAAAGGACATCGTCTTTGACCTGATCAGCTGGTCGAAATGCCACGTAGCCCGGATCTTTACTTTTTAAATTTAGACTATGAAGTGTAAATCCGAGGTAGTCCGAATCAGTGCAATTTGCTTTCATTTCATTTACAATTTTAGAAAATCCCGTCCTTAGCCAATCGATTTCATTAATGTTTTCAGGGACGGGATTGAATTTAAAGGTGTCTTAGTACCGTATACCCTATATTTTTTTATGTAAGTCTCGTTTTTACCTAGCGTTTTTACAGGATCCAACTCCATATCCATATATACAGGTTCAGAATCTACTTCAATATTTTTCGTAAGACATGTTTACAATATGGTATTATAGAAACGATATTACGTTAGAAAAGCAACTAAATGATTAAAAAGCTTAACTGCTACTAGTAACGATAATTTCTATTTAGATTAAGAAAAATAATTACAAGAATAGTATTAACGGTAATTGAAATAAGTATTAGTAAAAGTAAAAATATTTTAACGTATTAGATTGAATTATTTTACTCGAGTAATATCAAAAGATCGTAATTGTTTTAAATAATTGTGTAAAACTCAGAGCGACACACGTCCCTATCTCCCTGACCTCCCGCACGGATCTGACGGAGAGAGAGGAAGGAGTGCCGGCCTCTCAGGTTCCACCAATCAGAGCGCTTTAGATACTATTTACATCCAATCAAGGACGCGCTTATTCCAGCCAGTGGGGAAGCGCGGAATTTTCTTGTTCAGAACTGGCTAACTCAGGTCTATTTATGTTACGGACTTCCTCTGATGACGTCACCAACCAATATTGCTATCTGTGTGGCGGGAGTGAAGAGTGCCAATGTGGATAGTTGTTTAGAAATAGTATAATAAATTAGTTTTTACCCCCAAAAAATGTTTTATTTTAAACTCCTGGAACCCCTATGCACAGCTCTCAATCATCACAGCAATAAGGTACGATTCGTCTTTATTTCTCTTGTTTAGTTTACATTCCCGCCCTTTTTAGATTTGAGGTGATGTTCCCCCTGTTCCCCCAGCCAATTTCACAATTGAGGTTTATGTTCTACTGTTCCCGCCAACATGGGCGCAGCCATATTGGAATTCCCTCCGTCCCTCGTTTCCTCACCCTCACCGGACCCAACAAAATCACCGATTTATAACCGAAAAACAAAACACGATTTTCAACACCCAAAAATCAACCGATTTTTACTAGAAAATCAACAGGTTTTTGACACCCCCAAAATACAACCCCAAAAACACTAGGATAAGAAATGTGAGCATGGGAATTTCCTCCCGCACATGAGGGAATTTCTCCACACCCACCACTATTTTTTTGATCACGTGATTACATGCGACGGACCGACCATCTTGGATCACGTTGACCCCGCCCATCATCGACCAATCAGAGCGCGGGCTAGAATCCGGGCGAGTCTACTTTATGTTATATATTGACTATGTTGTGTAGAACTTTTTGGATAATTAATCGAAACCAAGAAATAAAACCTAATTTAAAATGCATACAAAATCTTAAATGTAATCGATTTGATACTAAATATCAAAACATTTATTATAAGACTTTAAATTTTGCAAAGAAACTAAATATCTAAAACAATAAGTTTTCAATGCTTATGGGACACATAATGTCCAACTTATTATTATACTGATTTTTCATTCTGGAAATTTTTTCATCTACTAGGGAATAATTGGAGTATAGATTTATGAAAATTTTTCATGGAACCTCAGCAAAAAAACAGGTTTACGAAACGTGGTGTGTGCCGTTGTTCTGCCTTGTTGTACCCAGAAAGTCTTTTAATTTTCTTCCTTACAGGAACCAAATTTTACTTGTAGCTGGTAAAACCTCGAGTTAACCACAAGTACGATCAAGAAATTGGAATAAGGTTTCTGTTGTTTGGCACCCTCATTTAATATGTCTCTCAGATATGTTGGAAAGTGTTCAAAAAATCTTTTTAAGATATTTGTATTATAAAAAACATTTGAGGTCACTACACTGATATTATTCCGTATACAGAGCTTCTCAACATCTATAATATAGATAGCTTGAACAAAGCGGCGTAAATTAGGCATGTCGTTGTACCTACATAAGCTAGATGCACGGAGTGAGCTGGATTACAGTGCCTTGTTATACTATGTTGGACTTTGCCGTCGCCCCACGCCACAACTCCCGCTCTATTGCATTGTTTGTTCCGCGATTTTCTCGCACGAATTTGGGTTAATTCTCCTCACTTAACACAATTTATTAGACTTTGTAATGAGACACTCAAGCTCTTCTAGATGTATTTAATTCCTCTTACAGAGATTTTAAGGTTAAAATACTCCTGATTATCAATTAATAGGTTAAAACATAGATTTTACATAATTGTTATTGTTGTTGTTATTTATATAGTAAATATGTATTGGTGTGTATATATTATATATAATATATATATAGTTTTAACTTAATCAAATTTTATAATTGTTTATATCGTTATATATATTTTGTTAACTATGTTTAGTACGTGTTTAATTGAATAACTTTTGGACAGTAGTTTATTGATTATCGATTGTTATTTTATTTAATTTATTTAAATTATTTGATTCATCTTGTTGTTAAGTTATTTATCGGTGCTTCGGTGGTGCTTGTCCAACTCTAAAATCGCACCTTTCTTTTTTGTGTAGTAGTTGATATTTAATGTAGTTGAGACTGTAGTTTTGGATTACATTGTGAGTGATTTTTTTGTTTTAAAAAGTTATCCAATTTATATTCATATATAAGTAATATTAATGTCACAGTGTAATTGGGCTTCGGCTGTAGTTGTAACATTATAAAATAAAAATAAAATAACTTACTTTATTAAAAAAAAAACACAGTTTATTTACCAAACAATGTTTTGACTCTGCCGTGGTTTAACATAGAGTCCTTAACGTAATTTTTCTTAAATTTAACTTGTAATCACCATTATTTATTTTCTATCAGTGGTTTATTAATGTAAATAAAGGCATGAATAAATTAATAAGTCAACAATATTTACTTCATTAACAATCATCTGTTATTTAATTTGTGTATGAACGTTATGAGAACAAGGGTGCTACATTGATCATTCCCTTTACGTGAAAATTACTTGACTTATGGCGTCCTTTAAATGCCCAATTTTTTTTAAAAAAATACAAACATAAATTGATTTAACTAATGAAAACATTTATACTGTCACAATAATTAGAAAAGGCTAATAGGACTACATAAGAAGGTTTGTAAATGTTCAATAGACCACCATTTTAATTAAGATCAACCTTTTATGAACGAGTGTCTACCATTGTTTTCTACTAACAAAGACCTTTAATTAATTGTACTAACGAACCTAACGAGGTGTGGGAGAAAAGTTATGACGAGTGATTATTGTTAACTTGAACAATTTTAAATTTTATCTTTTTACATATTTATTTTTATCGGCTTCAAATTTAATTGCCCTATACAATTAACAGGGTACAGCTACACAGCGGATGGAGGTGTAGCTTGCACTCCTTCGTCAACAGCACTCCTCCATAGCAGTGCTGCTGGACAGGCTTCAACTTGCATCGCCTTGTCGCAACGCCCCCCCCTTTTTTCACGGTTTAACGCTCTGTTGGATGTTTTCAATATTACAACAAATATACAATGACGGCTGCTTTCAAGTGTTTTTTCTTTTTTATCTTAAGAAACTAAAGAAAGTCACAGGGACTGAGATCTAGGTTAATAAGGATGCTGGGAAATTACAGGAATGCCTTAATTGGTCTGAGACTCTGTTGATAGTTGCCGTGTGACAAAAGGGCATTGTCATGATTGGAGGATCGGAACGGTCCTATGAATGTCCGAACTGACTACGAAGTAACCTCTCCTGAGCCAGTCATAGACTCCTTTACAGAAAGGAAGACTTGGTTAACATGATGTCCTGGAAGCAACAAATTCCCTGTGATCCACGCCCTCCTACTATCAAAAAAACAAATAAGCATGGTCTTTGATTTAAGATTTGTTTCCTGTGAGAGCCTTTTCTGAAATCAGGAGATTGGGGAGTGTGCCTCTCTTCTCACTTGGTCGTTTTGCATCGCGAATCATACACGAAAAAACTATGATTCGTCATCAAGTGATCACGGTTTTCATTGTCCGTTGAGACTTCAACGCGCACAATAAAAAACTCCGTCCGTTGTAAGCAACGTTCTACAGATAGAACATCGAATAACTTTTGTACAAATTTATAAATTATATCTGAAAGATGCGAGTTCGAATTCCTGTAAGATTAACAGTCGATGTTAGGTCCGAGCGAAACTCATTTGTTTGTACAAGGATAAACATATTGAGAAGAATTCCTGCACGAACTAATGTTCTGGATATTAAAAGTTTCAGAGATATTGTGGGTACCTAATCCCGCGTAAAATTAAATTATTCTGTGAAATTCTTTTGTTTATTTGTCAGAACGATACTACAGAAATGTTACTACATTCTACATTATTTCCGCTGCAATAAATATTTCCATTCCCAGAAATCAATTTGTTTATATAACCAGTATCGTGTAGCAATATATCTTGAGCATATATATTTAGCCATTTACCATATGTTAATTTTAAAATTAATTGTTAGAAATTAAAGACATATTTCCTTTATCTAAGATATAATACCAAACCACATAGTTCAAATGTTTTATCGTGTTTAAAAATCGTAGAGTCTAAACAGTGCATAGCTCCTAAATTGCAGCTTAGTAGCGGAATATTGTCCTAACAAACACATTTGGGACACATGGACGGACTGGTTTCTTTTATCTCTTGACCCCAAGAATAAATAATGTTCATGGTGCACCAATAGGAATCTAAGTAGGCAACAAAATTCAAGTATCATGGATCTATCTATAAAGAGTTATCTTCAATATCGAACAGGTAGATGGACGGGTGGGCTTAAAAAACGACAAGAACCTATGATAATCATTAATAAAAACCACCTATTGTAAACTTTTATTATTATCAAATTACAAAAATACTCAATATACGAACACATCACAATTATGTGGAATATAGTTTTATCCAAGTTTTTTACCACTCCACACTTTCTTGAAAATATTTAGTCTTAACGACAGTCTAAATCTTGGAATATAATTGAACCAATTCATCTATTACATAAATATATCTCCCCAAAACGAAACCGAAAATATTTCACTAAATTAACTGCAATATGACGCGGTTGGAACGAAAAAACTTGCAGGATAACTGTTGAAACCGGCACCGTAAGTTTTAATAACTACATTTAGTATAAGTATGGCTTTTCTTTATAATTATGACAAGAATAAAAATGGTTTGAACAAGATATTGGAAACCAATAGTTCTTTCTGGGCTATAAATTCAAATCGAACTACACTTTCGGAACTTAAAATCGCCTCGGAATAAAATTTCTGTCACAACTTGAGAAGTTCATTCCCCTTTTTCCGTTTTCATATAATAATGCAAATGAAAGAAGTTTTCCAAAGCCTCAGCTCAGTTTCCTCTTCAACTGCTGTAGCTTAAGGATCAGTAGAAGAATTAATTGAAGAAACTAAATTATCCGTGTTTTGATTAATTATTCATTAAAGTACAATTTAAAATTGTTTTAAAACGTTTACTTCTAGACAGCTATAGGCAAGAGAGTTTGATTTCTCTGAAAAGTCAATACACAAAGCAGCGTAAGCTCAATTTGTATTCAGTCGTGAAAAAGAATTTATTGAGGCGAAATAATAAAAGCGTCCATGTAAAAACTGAGACAAGCCTTGTGATTTCAATTACAGCCAACCCTCGTAAACATTCTTTTAATTCGCCCGAGTGAACGTGGAGAAATTCAGTTGTTTTCGATTGAGGAGGTCATTTTATGGTCTCAGTTAAGATCCGAATGTTTATAAAAATAAGATTCACACCACACAATTATATTTATTAATACTCTACTTATATTTTTAAATAATTGAACATACATACTACCAACCTACCTTTCCATTTTAGTATGACGAAATATTTTCTGAGTTTAGGCCACTGTGATTGATTCGCGCTGTAAAATAAAAAGCATTTTTAGTTATTTACAGATGGAAAAATTGAAGAGCTCAAAATATGTCTGTAAATTAATTATTCTATACAACAAATAATTACCGTCCATTATTTAAAGTGCTTAATCCACTCCTCCCCATGATTATTTCTGAGGTGTTAAATAAACTTTTTCGATAAGTTAATTGTCAGCTTTTACAATAAAGCCTCTTTCATATTTAACCTTTAGAAAGAGTACCATGCAAAGTTAAAAAAGAATACCTCAAGACACTATGTGCGAAAAGGAACGTGCCAAGATTTTAAGAAAAAAAATCCCTCTAACATTAAACTTTTTTGAGTAGTGTATTACGAACACTGAAATCTACAATTATCTATAATAAAAAGAATAAGTTTGTATAAAGGTTTGGAATTTCGTGGAATATTGGATATACCTTCAGCGTATATGTTGGCCTAGTGTTATATATATATATAACACACAGAGAATTTGAGAACCCGATAAAGATTTTTTTGAGCTGCTACAATACACAACAATTACTTCCTGTTTCCCAGTGGGCACCGACTTTATCTAGAGATTCAATCAAATACTAAAAAAAAAAATAATTAATATAATTATAATTATTCTTCGGTAAACCATGCCCATAGCTCCTATATCCAGTATTGAATGAAATTAATACAATAAAAGTTATGACATTCAGTGCAGAACTACAAAGTAACCGCAATATTTTACCACTATTAACTGTAGGGAAATTACGGCTAATTAGGAACACCAGTTTATGGTTTTTCTTTTTTATTACGTAGCAATGTACCAACAGAAATCGATGTGTCAGTGGAACAGTAAGATTTACTAAGGGCGCTGTAACATTCATCATGGCCGCGCGTTCATCTTTACTACTTCCCTACAAATCGAAGTACAATCAATAACAGCAGCCTTGTGAGACATGTTACAGCCCTTCCGTTCTCTGATATTTTGGCTTCTCTCTTTTAAGATGGTTTCAATACAATTTCCCTACTACATAAGAGGAATAGAGTAAGTATGATAAAGTTTGTATGACTAAATCCTATTACTGATTGGCCCCTTTTTGGGGAAAAAGAAACCCTATATATAGTCCTGAAACCAAAGAAATTGCAAACACACTGCTTGCTCCTCTTCTTAAATCCCAAAAGGTCATTCTTTAAAACCGTGTCATTGTCTCCCACCTAGGTCCTTTGGAAAAACTGTAACTATGTCTACTAGTATATTATTTTGAGGTTAATAGTTCAAAGGGCAGTTCCGTCCGTTTATATATTCTTCTGCCTGTCCGTTATGTAACTCTTAGTCCCAGCGCACAACGGGAGCGCCTGTTCTGCAACTACAGTTGCATACCAGTTTAGATAGAGCACGCAAATTGATAGGGTGAACCTCGACACATGTGCATTAAAGTGAGAGAGGCGTCAGCACGACGCGAAGCGGTATTTGTACTATCTAAAAAGCCATTCTGAAACCAGTAACACGCAACCTGGAGCGCGCAGTTACAGTTTGCGTTGCAGACTTCAGTTGCGTTTTGCAGACTTCAGTTGCGTTGCAGACTTCAGTTGAGCGTTGCAGTACTTCAGTTGCACGAGACCACGTGGTGTTTCGCAGGTGTTTATGAGACGCCTGCATAGTGTCTCAATGAGTTTATGAGTGAACAAGAACTCAACATCAAGCTCGTTGGACACAGTGGAGAAGTATGAAATTATGTATCAACTACAAACAGGTAGCTGAATACTTCCATATACTGGTTCAGGGCCAAATAGGCTAAATTATCCTAATCAAAACGCCCGAGGAAGAATACGAGCAAATAGCAGATTAATAGACAACTAGAGGGATTTAAAATGTTTCTGCAGCAGCTTGGATACCAGAATTGTGGAAGAACTGAGTAATGCGTGAGAAATCAATCTTTTTCAAACGACACGTGTTATTTGACGATTGGTAATTGGTGATTGATGACATTTTAAACTCTCGGAAAACACCATCAACAGCCACTGTCGATCATGACCAACACGGTCAATACTCACCTCTCCAACGACGTACGACTCAAGATAGTCACAAATGAACATTACTCTCACTTGTCCAATGTAATAGATCAAATGTAAACTGCAGATCTTTATAACACCTTTTCTGAATAGCTTTTCTCAACACTACTATGGAATCACTGTACCCAATGTTATAAGGTTACCATTTATTGATCATCTTATTACCTATATATGATCAATGTCAATATAAAATGATAATAAAGTTGACTTGTTAAATTTATCTCAGAATGTGATCATTAATCCTTTCCCACGCAGGAAACAATTCTTCCCTCATGGTTGTGTCTAGCTTCGTCCAGGAAGAACCAGCACCAGTCTTGTAAGTTCCAAAGAAGATTCTTTTGTCATTCGGTAAAAAGAACTAAACTATCAATCTGAACACAGCTCTTTAGCTGCTACAAATAGCCTAGATTTCACATTGTTTGCTTAAATAAGGGTGAACTGAATGCTCCTGTCTGTACCCTTCACCGTCCTCCGGGTATTGATGGAGAAGTTAGCAACGTTTTCTTGTGTCTAATGTCTGCTACATAGTAATCGCAAACGTCAAGCCATAGGTCTTAAAAACAAAACACCTTTAAATTAAATAAAACTCTCCACTAAAGACGCAACTTAAACAAACCCAACCCTTCAACGTGTGCGGACAGAAGTTTTTGTGTCAGTTGTAGAGACTGGGTTGCAAGACCGCAACTGGATTTCCAACTATAGTGTGCAGAACAGCTCACCGCCGAGCCTTATCTGAAAGATTTTTGGGGACTTGAGCAACTTGGTACATGGGTTTCTCATGGTCCAAGGATTCTACCTAACTGAATTTGATTTATTTTGGGGCTAAACAGTTACAGCACTGTCGTGTGTGTGATAAACTAATTCAGTAGATTGTGGTCGGGCCCTTCAACTATTTTTATTGTCTTGATTTTTTTGCTAACACACTTAAAGCCTGAGAAGTCTAAGTTACCATACGAAGACCGTGCTGATTTACCTACATACAATACACAATAGTTTCCTACGCGTATCAGTCCCACCATTACCAATAATATCAGCCCGTTAAAAATAATAACCTGTAGAATGACACAGAATTAGACAATTGGACCCCTGTTTCCTTCCTGGATTCTGATGTATTTCAATGCTTAAAAAATCGAACAATATATTATGACGATATCATGCGAAGCGAATCACATGGAAGCGAACATGACTATAATTAACCTGTAACCCCCGGGCCCTCTGATTGCTTATTAAGACATCCATCACCCCGCGTACAGTATAACAGCTCAAAACACAACGCTCCCACGTATTCACAGTACAATAGATGTTGCCTGCCTCCACACACACACCTGATTTACTGTTGATAGTAACAGATTAACCACCTCTCCACCCCTTACAAAACACAGCGCTCCGCCGTACAGTGTTTACAGTAGGCTGCCGCCTGCCTCCACACACTAAAATCACTGTTTGATACTGAGCGTTAACCCTTTCTCCACCCCTCAAAAAACACAAAGCACCGCGTACAGTGTACAGTAGCTGCTGCCTGCCTCCCAGACACATAGCACTGTTGATACTGAGGATTAACCAACCTGCTCCACCCCTCCACAAAAACAAAACGCTCCGCGTACAGTGTAACAATAGCATGCTGCCTTGCCTCCACTGCACTGGGGATACGCTGTTGATACTGACTGATTAACCCCCCGCTCTAAACCCCTCACAGAACACGACTCATCAGTGCTCTGCGTACAAGTGTAGAGTAGGGGCTGCCTTGCCTCCACTCACTGTTTGACTGTTTGTGATGAGGATTAACCCTCCCCCTCTCTCAACCTCTCACAAAAGTGCTCCGCAATATATGTACTGAGTTTTTGCTTGCCCACGCCTTCATACTCCTCCATTTACTGTTGCTTCTGGGAGGATTAATCCATCCTCTTCAACACTCCTCAAAGAGCACACGAATTCTGACGCACATTTGAAATCCGCGAAGTAAATTAAAAACATTACTAAATTAAAGAACATCATATTATGAAACTCATAAACTTAATAATTTATTACTTTTAGTATTAAATTACAATACATTACTATGGTTAATTAATATAATTTTGAGGTGAAAAAATAACAAACAAACTGAATTGTTTAATATCTCCTTGGCCTATTGGATTATGTTTTTACAGGTTACGTGCTCATAATTATTTTAGTTCTTCTATATATCTGTATTCGATAAAGAATTTGTTGAGGTATGGCAACTTAATAATACAGAAAGAGCCCATGTTGAACATCGTTTCAATAAACACGAAGTGAAGAACGTTTATTCAAGAAATTCCGACTCCTTCATTTCCCCCTAGAACTTAATTTTCTCAGCTCTCAGAATCTTGAATTTATTAAAATAATGCAACCTGTCCGTTCATTGCGACTACTCTTTATAGAAGAGCTCGCCGGGGAGACCTTTGTTTGTAGGTGTTTTGTAAATTGGTCTCCTTACGTCAAGGAAGAAAACATGAAAGGGGTTAAATATTTTTTTATCATTCAGTATTTGTCGGTAACCTTATTTCAATGGAAACGATTACTATAAAGAAAAGCAAACTAAATACAATCATAC